>NC_068449.1:52162676-52182676 GCF_023373465.1 Oncorhynchus keta | reverse complement strand
TATAACTTCCACTCCTGTATATAACTTCCACTCCTGTATATAACTTCCACTCCTTCTGTATATAACTTCCACTCCTTCTGTATATAACTTCCACTCCTGTATATAACTTCCACTCCTTCTGTATATAACTTCCACTCCTTCTGTATATAACTTCCACTCCTGTATATAACTTCCACTCCTTCTGTATATAACTTCCACTCCTTCTGTATATAACTTCCACTCCTTCTGTATATAACTTCCACTCCTTCTGTATATAACTTCCACTCCTGTATATAACTTCCAATCCTTCTGTATATAACTTCCACTCCTTCTGTATATAACTTCCACTCCTTCTGTATATAACTTCCACTCCTGTATATAACTTCCACTCCTTCTGTATATAACTTCCACTCCTGTATATAACTTCCACTCCTGTATATAACTTCCACTCCTGTATATAACTTCCACTCCTTCTGTATATAACTTCCACTCCTGTATATAACTTCCACTCCTTCTGTATATAACTTCCACTCCTTCTGTATATAACTTCCACTCCTGTATATAACTTCCACTCCTTCTGTATATAACTTCCACTCCTGTATATAACTTCCACTCCTTCTGTATATAACTTCCACTCCTTCTGTATATAACTTCCACTCCTTCTGTATATAACTTCCACTCCTGTATATAACTTCCACTCCTTCTGTATATAACTTCCACTCCTTCTGTATATAACTTCCACTCCTGTATATAACTTCCACTCCTTCTGTATATAACTTCCACTCCTTCTGTATATAACTTCCACTCCTGTAAATAACTTCCACTCCTTCTGTATATAACTTCCACTCCTTCTGTATATAACGTCCACTCCTTCTGTATATAGCATCCACTCCTGTATATAACTTCCAATCCTTCTGTATATAACTTCCACTCCTTCTGTATATAACTTCCACTCCTTCTGTATATAACTTCCACTCCTGTATATAACTTCCACTCCTTCTGTATATAACTTCCACTCCTGTATATAACTTCCACTCCTTCTGTATATAACTTCCACTCCTGTATATAACTTCCACTCCTTCTGTATATAACTTCCACTCCTGTATATAACTTCCACTCCTTCTGTATATAACTTCCACTCCTTCTGTATATAACTTCCACTCCTGTATATAACTTCCACTCCTTCTGTATATAACTTCCACTCCTTCTGTATATAACTTCCACTCCTTCTGTATATAACTTCCACTCCTTCTGTATATAACTTCCACTCCTTCTGTATATAACTTCCACTCCTTCTGTATATAACTTCCACTCCTTCTGTATATAACTTCCACTCCTTCTGTATATAACTTCCACTCCTGTATATAACTTCCACTCCTTCTGTATATAACTTCCACTCCTTCTGTATATAACTTCCACTCCTGTATATAACTTCCACTCCTTCTGTATATAACTTCCACTCCTCCTGTATATAACTTCCACTCCTTCTGTATATAACTTCCACTCCTGTATATAACTTCCACTCCTTCTGTATATAACTTCCACTCCTTCTGTATATAACTTCCACTCCTTCTGTATATAACTTCCAAAACATCTAAATGTGTATGTATTCGCCAGTGTGCTCAGAAGTTATAGACGCAATGGTAAACATGCAGCATGGTATTGTGAGGGCTGTGTTGGGCCAGTAACCTAAAGGTCGCTGGATCAAATCCCTGAGCCAACACCGGTGAAAAATCTGCCGATGTGCCTTTGTGCAATTGATCCTGGAATTCTCTCTGGATAAGAGCGTCTGCTAATTGACAAAAAAATGTCAAATGTAATCTCAGTGTAAAATATCACCAGGGTCAAAGGCCAAGTCCTTAAACATGTCACATGTACACATATTGTACTGAATTATGTGAGGTGAATCATACTACAACTGGAAATTACTCTGTAATTACACCCTATAAGCTACAAAGGAGCCTACACGTAATCATTTCAAAGCCACATATTCTTATAATTTAGGTTAAAACACTACCAACCACCTGTTGGGGACATGCTGTGGGTCATTACTGTCATATAATGGCAGTGGTGGAAAAAGTACCAAATTGTCATACTTGAGTAAAAGTAAAGATACCTTTATAGATAATGAATAAAATACTACTTGAGTAAAAGTCTAAAAGTATTTGGTTTTAAATATACTTAAGAATCAAAAGTAGATGCAATTGCAAAAATATACTTAAGTAAAAGTAAAAGTATAAATCATTTCAAATTGCTTATATTAAGCAAGCCAGATGGCACACTTTCTTGTTTTTTTCTTTACTGATAGCCAGGGGCACACTCCAACACTCAGACATAATTTACAAACAAAACATTTGTGTTTAGTGAGTCCGCCAGTCCAGAGGCAGTAGGGATGACCAGGGATGTTCTCTTGATAAGTGTGCGAATTGGACCATTTTCTGTCCTGCTAAGCATTCAAAGTTAAGGAACATGAAATAAATGTATGGAGTAAAAAGTACATTATTTTCTTTAGGAATGTAGTGAAGTTAAAATAAAAGTAGTCAAAAAAATATAAATAGTAATGTACAGATACCCCAGAAAACTACTTCAGTAGTACTTGAAAGTAGTTTTTACTTAAGTACTTTACACCATTGTATGATGGTCTCTTTCTAAGAGGTGAAGATAAAAAAAAGTATCATATAAACACCTCTGAATATCATCCTACTCGCCATTCTCACTGCTGCCACTAGATGGCGCTTTAGTCCTTCTTGTTTGACTTGGGCATCTCCACACACAGACGCAGGAACACTCACAAGTGCAAATTCACATACACACTCACATAGACATTCACACCGTGTGCGCATGAACTGAACCGGCCAATAAGCCAATGTTGCTTTCAATAGCATGAGATTTATCTGAAAGGTCCAATTCATATTCAATAGACATGTACTGTGTGTGTCTGAAGAACACGGCAGGGGGTGAGGCAGATGTAACATGAACTACAGCAAAAACACACACCACATTAAGATGTGTTTTTTAAAAACTTTTATAAACTAATGTGGAGTAGCGTTTTAAGGTTCAATTAATTTAGCAGGTGATTTGATTATTTGATGGATATTTACCATTATAAAACAGAAGTAATTTAAAGATAGCAATAAGCAAAGTGACCAGAACCATGATCCACATAATACTATTTTCTACATTTCTATTTCCTGGAGAGAAGCAATGAGCATCTCAATGATAATGTAATGCTCTCTTTCTTTCTCTCTCTCTTCCTTTCTCTCTCTCTCTGTCTCTGTCTCTCTCTCATTCTTTCACACACACACACACGCATGCGCACACACGCGCGCGCACACACACACACACACACACACACACACACACACACACACACACACACACACACACACACACACACACACACACACACACACACACACACACACACACACACACACACACACACACACACACACACACACCCACACTTTCCCTGATAGGCGCATTACACTACAGTACACTGGGGGAATGCTCCCTCTCTCCTCTGTGAGAGCACTTCACAGCCTAGTGAAGCTGTTGGGTTCAAAGAAACAATATTAGATCGATATGCACGCTGCTGTTCTCTGTCTCCGAGGTGTGGCGTGTTTGTGTGTGTGTGTGTGTATGCGTGCTGCCCGTACTCTACGTGTTTGTGTGTGTGTGTGTGTGTCGATAACTCAGGGCAGAGGTCTACAGTAGCATTTCTCTATCTCTAACACCATATAGGCCTCATTACCGAGCGCGTCACAGGGGGCTCATATCAGATACAATAAGGGGGGGTGGAGAGAGGAGAAGGCAGGCTAGCAGGGTAAGCACTATGGGGATGTTCATCAAGCCAAGGTCTATCCTTCTCAATGCGGGGAGGAGAGAGGAGGACAAGGTAGGTTAGCAGGGTTAACACTATGGGGAGGGTGATGGTTCATCTTTATCAGCTAACACACACACACACACACACACACACACACACACACACACACACACACACACACACACACACACACACACACACACACACACACACACACACACACACACACACACACACACACACACACACACACACACACACACACATACATACAGGGGCACTTAAACAAACTGACACACAGACAATAACACACACACACCCTGGAAATGGTCTAGGTCCAGAGGCATAGCAAACACACACACATATCAGCTAACACACACACACACCTCCTAGAAGTTAGGGGTCAAAATGTCACAGCACACTTCCACACGTAAAACAAACACACAATCTCAAAGAGCATGCCACCGCACAATAATGCACTTTAAACATGGGAGACAGACAGACAGACTGACAGACTGAATGACAGACAGGTAGATAGATCTATGGAGAGAGATAGATCTAGGGAGAGAGAGAGAAAGAGATAGATTGATAGATCTATGGAGAGATAGAGGGATAAAGAGATAGATCGATAGATATATCGAGGGAGAGAGCCCGGACCTGAACCTGATCGAACATCTCTGGAGAGACCTGAAAATAGCTGTGCAGCGACGCTCCCCATCCAACCAGACAGAGCTTGAGAGGATCTGCAAAGAAGAATGGGAGAAACACCCCAAATACAGGTGTGCCAAACATGTAGCGACATACCCAAGAAGACTCAAGGCTGTAATCGCTGCCAAAGGTGCTTCAACACAGTACTGAGTAAAGGGTATGAATACTTATGTAAATGTGATATTTCAGTCTCTAAAAACCTGTTTTTGGTTTGTCATTATTCCATTTTAAA
Source organism: Oncorhynchus keta (assembly GCF_023373465.1). Classification (NCBI taxonomy): domain Eukaryota; kingdom Metazoa; phylum Chordata; class Actinopteri; order Salmoniformes; family Salmonidae; genus Oncorhynchus; species Oncorhynchus keta. Next base: position 52,177,931 of record NC_068449.1, on the reverse strand, counting down.
ATAAGGCTGTAAAACGTAACAAAATATGGAAAAAGTCAAGGGATCTGAATACTTTTCCGAATGCGCTGTGTGTGTGTGTGTGTGTGTGTGTATGTTTGAGGTTGTGGACAGGTGTCTTTTATACTGATAACAAGTTAAAACAGGTGCCATTAATACAGGTAACAAGTGGAGGACAGAAATCTTGCTTGTTTGTAGGTGACCAAATACTTATTTTCCACCATAATTTGCATTCATTAAAAATCCTACATTGTGATTTTCTGGATTTTTTTTCTCATTTTGTCTGTCATAGTTGAAGTGTACCTATGATGAAAATTACAGGCCTCTCTCATCTTTTTAAGTGGGAGAACTTGCACACTTGGTGGCTGACTAAATACTTTTTCCCCCCACTGTATATATATGAATCCTATTATCTTAAGAACATAATGTTTATTGCATTAAAATAGTGTTTTCTTCTTGAATTATGATGAAACACTATTTTAATGCTATAAACATTATGTTCTTAAACAAAGTACTGAGTAACGGGTCTGAATACTAAAAACCAGTTTTTTCTTAGTCATTATGGGGTAGTGTGTGTAGACTGATGAAGGAAAAAAATAAGGTTGTAACGTAACAAAATGTGGAAGAAGTCAAAGGGTCTGAGTACTTTCCGAATGCACTGTACATACTGAGACAGACTGAGAATTAGACAGGTGGAAATATAGACAGAAGGAAAGAGAGAGCAGTGAGCTGTGCTGAGTCCCAGTCCTAACTAACTGGCTGGAATACCAACCCTCTATGGAGAAATACCCATCCCAGTCCTTCACGCTCTCCTGCCCACCCCGACAGCCACCCTGGGAGCAGTGTCCTTCATGGGACCTCCACCCTTCTGGTCCTCCCCCCTGCCTTCCAGTTCACCCCCTGCCTCGCTGGTCCTCTCTGGTCCTCCATGCAGACGTCCAGACCTCCAGGCCCCCCCTCACTCACAGAAGGGGACAGTTACGGCTTGGTGATCAGGTGCAGCTGTCTTGCAGGGTGGTGGCCTCTGACGGTCGAAGGCCAAGGTGTTATATAAAAGGTACATGATGGGGACCGCTAACAGTGGCTGACGGCCAGGCTACTACCTGTATGAGAAGTATGTCTCTCAGAAAACTACCGCCATTGTCTTCCTTACTGGTGCACTGACTTTGCTGACAGCAACTTTATTGAGGTCAAATGCACTTACTATGACTGAGATATGTGGTTCTCTCACCTAGCTAGAACGCACTTAGAAAGCACAAACTTTAAAGTCGTTCTGGATTACTAAACTGGAAAATGGAAATGTAAGAAGGCATTTCAAATTCACATATGGATTCTTGTTGCTTTATCTGGGTTCCAGGACTCTGACTGCCCCCTTGCGACACTCTAGCAGGGTGAAGTTTGGTTCAAAGACTTGAGTATAATCCAGTCAGACAACAAGATAATACAAAAACACTGAGATGTATTCATATTAACCTGCACCGGACACAAGTGATTCTGCTGTGGGTCTCTCTCATATTTACCTTCGCCGCAACTAACCCAGGTAGGATAAACGTCAACAGAATACAGAGGGACAGCGGTGAGAGATAAAAACTCTCCCGTGTCCGCAATTCAAATGAATAAATATCTGTGTTGCTGCTCTACAAGCACAGCCGAAAGCTCTGGGAGCCGTGTTGACTCAACAGTTGTGTGTGTGTGTGTGTGTGTTTCCATCTCTAACAGACTGAGATACAGGGAGGTCGGGCATATCAAGCCAGGCGGGGAGCCACCATGGAGGGGAAAGCTAATTACAACAATAATGGAGCCTGATAGCCAGGGCCTCACAGGCCAAGTCCCTGGAAATACCTCTCTGTCTGTATGCTAGCGTAGCATCACTGCTGCCTTCCTGTTGTTAGCAATTAGAGGCTGGAGGATGCCCACCAAGGGCCTCCTGACTTGGGCATTGCACATACTGTAAGAGCCCAGGCCTGGGCGTAGCGAGCTAGCATAATTAACGTTGTTAGCGTAGCTAGCATGAACATGGCCTGAGACTGTTGGGAGCTTGGCAGGGTCAGGTCAGGATGCCGGTGTTAGCTGTGGGGTGGCTAGCTAGCATAGAGTAGCATGGGAGCTAAGTGTCCTGATGAGCGCTCATTAATAATGCAGCGGGTGAGGCTAACGGAGCACGAGATTGTCTGGGCCAAAGCCTGACAGGGGACCTCTGTTAGGTCAGAGTGAGTAAGATTGTGGCGGTAAGTGACTGATGAGTGACTCATATAACTGAGAAACCCTAGAACTGAGAAACCCTTGAGATCCTCTAAATAGGCCCATGGGTCAGTGTTAAGACATAGGTCATATCTTTTCAAGCTGATTGTTTAAGATATACAATGTTTGGTGCTTTTACCAGTGATGGTGTTAAAGGGACTGAATGATTCAGCTTAGAAACACACCTGACTGCCAAACCATGAAACCCACATTATAGAAGTCAAAGTAAAGACATGATCATATCTTTCTTCCATCTGATATTTGATTAACCTACAGTGGTGGTATCCCACTATACCTGTAGTATAGTGATGGTGTTAAACTTTGAGATAAGCTTGTCCTATTGGGTGGCAGGTGTCATTGCAGAGCTATGGTTAACCCTTTCATGGTCGTGAAGGCTATGCAGTGGGGATGGGAGGGCTGCGGAGAGCTGCAGGCTACAACGATTGTGTTTTCACACGTGTCAGATCTGCGGTGAGTGGTAGAGTGCTAGGGGTCAGGGGTCAAAACCATTACTGTTGGCTGATGGGGGATATTCACTGGCCCAGGGTGACTCGCCATGTGTTGCTATGGGAACAGGAGTTCACTTAAGGGGGTGAACTATCAACCTCTGTGAACTTTACTTAAGACAAAAGAGGGGTTAGTCGTATATTACAGAAGTCCATTTTGAACCACAATTTCAATATGAAAAGAAACGTGATTGTGGATTGTTCTGTCAAAAATAAATAGCTTTGACGTAATGCCTTGATACAGTGTTGCCATACACATCTTGGATCTTAATTTGGTCACTCTTTTGTTGCTGCACCGCTGCAAACGTAGATGAGCTTTGTGTTTGACCTAAATTTACTGAAAACCCACACTAACACATGGTCATATTAACAGTATTGCACTTTTCATGTAGCCTAATTTTGGCCCGCTAATAGCCTAAACGTCAAAACATTATGGACAAACGTTCAAATCCTGCCCCTACACCTGTATACTACAAACTAAACTGAACAAAAATTTAACACAACTTGCTAATAGCCTAACCACCTGATCAAAATGAAACATTATAAATGACTGCAAGAATGTCCACCAGAGCTGTTGCCAGAGAATCTAATGTTCATTTGTCTACCATAAGCAACCTCCAACTTTGTTTCAGAGAATTTGGCAGTACATCCAACCGGCCTCACAATCCCGCAGACCACATGTAATCACGCCAGCTCAGGACCACCGCCTCTGGCTTCTTCACCTGCAGGATCGTCTGAGTCGGGGTGAGGGGGTGGGGTGTGGGGGGGACTCATTCTGATTGGCTGGGCCTGGCTCTACAGTGGATGGGCTTGGCTGCCAAGTGGGTGGGCCTATACCCTCCCAGGCTCACCCATGGCTGAGCACCTGCCCAGTCATGTGAATGCCATAGATTAGGGCCTAATGAATCTATTGCAATTGACTCATTTCTTTATATGAACTGAAACTCAGTAAAACCTTCGAAAATGTTGCATGCTGCATTTACATTTTTGTTCAATATATAACCAACTTGGTATAAACAAATACTATAAATATTATAAAATCAACATTCATTAAATGAACCAATCAAGTGTCAGTCACCAATCATGCTACTGTATCCTACAATCAGACACTCCAACACCCAACCGAAGCCAACCTGACACTTGAAGTGCTAACAAGCTCCACACTGTAGACAGTAAGAATAACATGAATAAACACACACAGCAGGACCACACACACACACACACACACACACACACACACACACACACACACACACACACACACACACACACACACACACACACACACACACACACACACACACACACACACACACACACGCGCACACGCGCACGCACACACACACACACACAGTGTGTCAGTAGTCCAGGCGAGACCCATGCATCTGAAACTCAGAGTGAATCCATATTACATGTGTTGTGTGCCGTCTGTCTGGGCACTGGGTCATCAATTATGAATAGAAATATACAGCTCTTCAGCCCAGGTCTCTGTGTCTGTGTCTGTGTCTCTGGCTTGTAACAGATTTCTTAAAAGGGGACAGAGACACTGGTTTGTCATTCAGATGCCTGGCCAGGAGGATATGAGAGCCACTGTCGTTGATCTCTTGTTAGGTGTTCCTCTTTGTTTTGGTCCTTTGTCTCGTTTGTGATTTCAAGCAGAGGTGGCGTGAGTTGTGTTATGTCTGCTGTTAAAGTCGGACAAAACCGATTAACACTGGACACATACAGGACAGCAGACCTGTGGACTTAAAACCTCTTAGGGAGGCTGCGAATTTTCGCAGCTTTTTGTTAAAAATCGCGCAACATTTCAGCGCCATGCCAGGAATATAGTATATGCATATGATTAGTATGTGTGGATAGAAAACACTCAAAGACGTTTCTAAAACTGGTTAAATCACGGCTGTGACTATAACAGAACGTGCGTTTCATCGAAAAGTGCAGGAAAATCTGATCACTGAAAATGGGAAAATATATCCATGCGCCACTTCAACCAATTGTTAAAAGTGACCATTAAATGGGGCTGAGGTTGCAATACCTACAGCTTCCACACGATGTCAACAGTCTTGTCATTTGTCTCGGATTTGTTTCTTGGTCAAACCGAAACAAGGGAGCCGATTTCTTCCGGTCTCCGACAGGATGTTTTGGTTGAGAAATATCCGGACATGATTTCAAGACGTGGAGCTAAAGAATATACATCCCCCCGTGATCATTTTGATAGATTATTAACGTTTACTAATACCTAAAGTTGCATTACAAAAGTATTTCAAGTGTTTTGTGAAAGTTTATCATCGACTTTTAATTTTTTTAAATTTTTTCTTAAAATGACTTAAATGTAAATGTTAAATGTTATCAAACTCAGTTTTTCCCTTGATTACACAGTCTTCATAGATCGATATCTAGGCTATATATATGGACCGATTTAATCGAAAAAAAGACCCAAATAAATGTTTATGGGACATCTAGGAGTGCCAAGAAAGAAGCTCGTCAAAGGTAATGAATGTTTTATATTTTATCTGTCGTGTAAGGTGACGTTGCAGTATTTTGGGGGTACATGTTATCAGATAATAGCTTCTCATGCTTTCGCCGAAAAGCATTTTACAAATCTGACTTGGTGGATAGATTCACAATGAGTGTAGCTTTAATTCACTACATTGAATGTGTATTTTAATGAAAGTTTAATGAAAGTTAGAGTTTTATCAAAAACTATAGGTGGCGCTCTGAAATTCCGCTGAGTGATGTTCCTTCATGGGAACTGTATTCTGCATCATCCTTATTAATTAAATCTTTGCCAAGAAAATGTCACAAGGGCGCATCCAGCCAGGATACTAAAGGTACAACCAGCCAGGATACTAAAGGTACAACCAGCCAGGATACTAAAGGTACATCCAGCCAGGATACTAAAGGTACAACCAGCCAGGATACTAAAGGTACAACCAGCCAGGATACTAAAGGTACATCCAGCCAATATACTAAAGGTACACCCAGCCAGGATACTAAAGGTACATACAGCCAGGATACTAAAGGTACATCCAGCCAGGATACTAAAGGTACATTCAGCCAGGATACTAAAGGTACATCCAGCCAGGAAACTAAAGGTACATCAAGACAGGAAAATAAAGGCACATCAAGCCAGGATACTAAAGGTACATCCAGCCAGGATACTAAAGGTACATCCAACCATGATACTAAGGGTACATCCAGCCAGGATACTAAAGGTACATCCAGCCAGGATACTAAAGGTACATCCAGCCAGGACACTAAAGGTACATCCAGCCAAGATACTAAAGGCACATCAAGCAAGGACACTAAAGGTACATCCAGCCAGGATAGCCAGGATACTAAAGGTACATCCGGCCAGGATACTAAAGGTACATTCAGCCATGATACTAAAGGTACACCCAGCCAGGATACTAAAGGTACATCCAGCCAGGATACTAAAGGTACATTCAGCCATGATACTAAAGGTACATCCAGCCAGGATACTAAAGGTACATCCAGCCAGGATACTAAAGGTACATTCAGCCATGATACTAAAGGTACATCCAGCCAGGATACTAAAGGTACATCCAGCCAGGATACTAAAGGTACATTCAGCCAGGATACTAAAGGTACATCCAGCCAGGATACTAAAGTTACATCCAGTCAGGATACTAAAGGTACATCCAGCCGGGATACTAAAGGTACATTCACCATGATACTAAAGGTACATCCAGCCAGGATACTAAAGGTACATCCAGCCAGGATACTAAAGGTACATCCAGCCAGGATACTATCCAGCCATGCCACACCTGTCAGTTATCTCCAGCCAAGATACTAAAGGTACATCCAGTCAGGATACTAAAGGTACATCCAGCCAGGATAATAAACGTACATCCAACCAGGATACTAAAGGTACTTCCAGCCAGGATACTAAAGGTACATCCAGCCATGGTACTAAAGGTACATCCAGCCAGGATTCTTAAGGTACATCCAGCCAGGATATGAAAGGTACATCCAGCCAGGATACTAAAGGTACATCCAGCCAGGATTCTTAAGGTACATCCAGCCAAGATACTAAAGGTACATCCAGCCAGGATACTACAGGTACATCCAGCCATGATACTAAAGGTACATTCACCATGATACTAAAGGTACATCCAGCCAGGATATTAAAGGTACATCCAGCCAGATACTATCCAGCCATGCCACACCTGTCAGTTATCTCCAGCCAGGATACTAAAGGTACATTCACCATGATACTAAAGGTACATCCAGCCAGGATATTAAAAGGTACATCCAGCCAGGATACTATCCAGCCATGCCACACCTGTCAGTTATCTCCAGCCAAGATACTAAAGGTACATCCAGTCAGGATACTAAAGGTACATCCAGCCAGGATATTAAAGGTACATCCAGCCAGGATACTAAAGGTACATCCAGCCATGGTACTAAAGGTACATCCAGCCAGGATATGAAAGGTACATCCATCCAGGATACTAAAGGTACATCCAGCCAGGATTCTTAAGGTACATCCAGCCAAGATACTAAAGGTACATCCAGCCATGATACTAAAGGTACATCCAGCCAGGATACTACAGGCACATCCAGCCATGATACTAAATGTACATCCAGTCGGGATACTAAAGGTACTTCCAACCAGGATACTAAAGGTACATTCAGCCATGATACTAAAGGTACATCCAGCCAGGATACTAAAGGTACATCCAGCCATGGTACTAAAGGTACATCCAGCCAGGATACTAAAGGTACATCCAGCCAGGATACTATCCAGCCATGCCACACCTGTCAGTTATCTCCAGCCAAGATACTAAAGGTACATCCAGTCAGGATACTAAAGGTACATCCAGCCAGGATACTAAAGGTACATCCAGCCAGGATACTAAAGGTACATCCAGCCAGGATACTAAAGGTACATCCAGCCAGGATACTAAAGATACATCCAGCCATGATACTAAAGGTACATCCAGCCAGGATACTAATGGTACATCCTGCCAAGATACTAAAGGCACATCCAGTCAGGATACTAAAGGTACATCCAGCCAGGATACTAAAGGTACATCCAGCCAGGATACTAAAGATACATCCAGCCAGGATATGAAAGGTACATCCAGCCATGATACTAAAGGTACATCCTGCCAAGATACTAAAGGCACATCCAGTCAGGATACTAAAGGTACATCCAGCCAGGATACTAAAGGTACAACCAGCCAGGATACTAAAGGTACATCCGGCCAGGATACTAAAGGTACATCCAGCCAGGATACTAAAGATACATCCAGCCAGGATACTAAAGGTACATCCAGCCAGGATACTAATGGTACATCCAGCCAGGATACTAAAGGTACATCCAGGCAAGATACTAAAGGCACATCATGCCAGGATACTAAAGGTACATCCAGCCAGGATACTAAAGGTACATCCTGCCAAGATACTAAAGGCACATCCAGTCAGGATACTAAAGGTACATCCAGGCAAGATACTAAAGGCACATCATGCCAGGATACTAAAGGTACATCCAGCCAGGATACTAAAGGTACATCCTGCCAAGATACTAAAGGCACATCCAGCCAGGATACTAAAGGTACATCCAGCCAGTATACTAAAGGTACATCCAGCCAGGACACTAAAGGTACATCCAGCCATGATAATAAATGTTCAGCAAAGACCTGGGTCCAATCAACCTACCATTATGTCACATCAACGACAACAGCAAGATCAGGGATAATTTGAACCTGTGTACCTTTACCTTGAATAACCTGACAACAAAGTCCTCTATCACCATTGAACCGCAGGAGGCAAATAGCATAAACCAGATAACATCATGTAAACACAATTAAAATAGTTTGTTTCATTAATTCTGACTAAAATGAAACCCATCTTACAGAATAAACAAAACAAAACACAACACAACACAGTGATCTAGGCCTAATATAGAACACCATGATACAACACAAGCAACGTATTTACAGAGCAAAATACAGCTCGGAAAACAAATTAGCAAATTCTTCTCGTTTGTTGTCAAAGCCCCAGTGTACTGTACCTGCCCTCTAGAGACGGAACAAACAATGGCTAAGATGTTTTAAAGGCGTTGACTCTCTAAGATACCTGCTGCTGGTGAATACCAATAGGGTACCCCAAAGTGACAGTATGGAAATGAAGGGGGAAAAAACAAGATGTGTATGTGTATGTGTGCATATGTGTGTGTGTGTGTGTGTGAGAGAGAAACACTAGTTGCTACCTCTCTAGGATTTCCTCAAGGGCAAAGTATGTGGACACCCTTTCAAATTCGGGGATTATTTCAGCCACACCCGTTGCTGACAGGTGTATAAAATCGAGCACACAGCCATGCAATCTCCATAGGAAAACATTGGCAGTAGAATGGCCTTAACAAAGAGCTCAGGTTCTTTCAACGTGGCACCGTCATAGGATGCCACCTTTCCAACAAGTCAGTTTGTCAAATAGCTGCCCTGCTAGAGCTGCCCCGGTCAACTGTAAGTGCTGTTATTGTAAAGTGGAAAAGTCTAGGAGCAACAACGGCTCAGCCGGGAAGTGGTAAACCACACAAGCTCACAGAACGGGACCCCCGAGTGCTGAAGCGCGTAGCGCGTAAAAATCTACTGTCCTCGGTTGCAACACTCACTACCAACATCAGCACAAGAACTGTTTGTTGGGAGCTTCATGAAATGGGCTTCCATGGGAAACAGCCGGACACAAGCCTAAGATCACCATGCGCAATGCCAAGGTTTGGCTGGAGTGGTGTAAAGCTTGCCGGGCATTGGAGCAGTGGAAACTCTACCAGCCCCAATGCATAGTGCCAACTGTTAAGTTTGGTGGAGGAGGAATAATGGTCTGTGGCTGTTGTTCATGGTTTGGGCTTGGCCCCCTAGTTCCAGTGAAAGGAAATCTTAATGCTACAGCATACAATGACATTCCAGATGATTCTGTGCTTCTAACTTTATGGCAAAAGTTTGAGGAAGGCCTTTTGCTGCTTCAGCATGACAATGCTCCAATGCACAAAGCGAGGTCCATAGAGAAATGGTTTGTCGAGATCGATGTGGAAGAACTTGACTTGCCTGCACTTAGCTCAGGACCCTGGGACTAAACACCTCTCTCTGCAACTGAATCCTGGGCTTCCTGATGGGTCGCCCCAAGGGGTAAGGGTAGGCAACAACTTGTCTGCCACGCTGATCCTCAACACTGGGGCCCCTCAGGGGTGTGTACTTAGTCCCCTCCAGTACTCGCTGTTCACCCATGACTGCATGGCCAAACACGACACCAACACCATCGTTAAGTTTGCTGATGACACAACAGAGAGGCCTGATCACCGACAACAATGAGACAGCCTATAGGAAACCATCTCAATTCGGTTGAGGTTGGGTGATTGTGGAGGCCAGGTCAAACTCGCCAAGCAGGCTGTCATGTGCCATTTACTGTGGAGTGTCTTCCGTCTCGCCACTCTACCATAAAAACCTGATTGGGGGAGTGCTGCAAAGATAGTTGTCTTTCTGGAAGGATCTCCCATCTCCATTGAGGAACTCTAGAGCTCTGTCAGAGTGACAATTGGGTTTTTGGTCACCTCCCTGACCAAGTCCTTCAATGCTACAGAAACGTTTTGGTACCCTTCCCCAGATCTGTGCCTCGAAACAATCCTGTCTCAGAGCTCTACAGACACTTCATTCGACCTCATGGTTGGGTTTTTTCTCTGACATGCACTGTCAACTGTGGGACCTTATATAGACAAGTGTGTGCCTTTCCTAATAATGTCCAATAAATTGAATATACAACAGGTGGACTCTAATCAAGTTGTAGAAACATCTCAAGGAAGATCAATGGAAACAGGATGCACCTGAGCTGAATTTCAAGTCTCATAGCAAAGGGTCTGAATACTTATGTAAATAAGGTATTTAAGTTTATTTTATTTTATAAATGTGCAAAAATGTCTAAAAAACGGGTTTTGCTGTGTCATTATGGGGTACTGTGTGTAGATTGATTAAAAATATTAATTTAATCAATTTTAGAATAAGGCAGTAATGTAACAACATTAGGAAAAAGTCAAGGGGTCTGAATACTTACCGAATGCACTGTAAATATATATATATATATATATATATATATATATATATATATATATATATATATATATATATATATATATATATATATATATATATATATATGTATATATATAGTATAATATGTACTGTATATTTATGTTGTATCAACTTTATGTTGTATCAATTTTCTTCCATGTTAAAATAAAGGTAAAAAAGTCATTAAAATTATTTATGGATTTCACATGACTGGGATAAAATGCAATTGTGTTCGTTGTCCGTAGATTATGCCTGCCCATGCCCCATAACCCCACCACCACCATGGGGCACTCTGTTCACTAACAGATATGTAAACACATTTGTGCACAAAACTTGAGAGAAATACACTTTTTCTTCTCATGGAACATTTCTGGGATTTTTATTTCAGCTCATGAAAAATGAGACCAACACTTTACATATTGCGTTCATATTTTTGATCATCTCTCTCTCTCTCTCTCTCTCTCTCTCTCTCTCTCTCTCTCTCTCTCTCTCTCTCTCTCTCTCTCTCTCTCTCTCTCTCTCTCTGAAGAGGCATATCCCACTGATTTCTAAAAGGTCACTATCATTATTGTTGCTTAGCAACCTTGTATGAGAAGACATAGGCGTAATTAAGTGGTTGTGAGAGACCTACAGTACATTACACACAAATGGGTGTCTCATTGTGTAACTTGTATTATTTAGGTGTTCAAATGATTGTATGGCCCCTAAATCCTGTAACACAATGTATGGACAAGGTAGGTTTGCAAGGAGTTAGTAGACAATAGTTAGTAAAGTATGGCATGGATGCTGTATGTATTGAGGACTGTATCAATTGAGATGGAATTGTACAGTTGAAGTCAGAAGTTCACATACATTTAGGTTGGAGTCATTAAAACGCGTTTTTCAACCACTCCACAAATGACTTGTTAACAAACTATAGTTTTGGCAAGTCGATTAGGACTTCTAATCGACTATTATTTTTCCAATCATTGTTTACAGACAGATTATTTCACTTATAATTCACTGTATCACAATTCCAGTGGGTCAGAAGTTTACATACACTAAGTTGACTGCCTTTAAACAACTTGGAAAATTACAGAAAATTATGTCATGGTGTTAGAAGATTTTGATAGGCTAATTGACATCATTTGAGTCAATTGGAGGTGTACCTGTGGATGTATTTCAAGGCCTACCTTCCAACTCAGTGCCTCTTTGCTGGACATCATGGGAAAATCAAAAGAAATCAACCAAGACCTCAGAAAAAGATTGTAGACCTCCACAAGTCTGGTTCCTCCTTGGGATTTCCAAATGCCTGAAGGTACCACGTTCATCTGTACAAACAATAACACGCAAGTATAAACACCATGGGACCACGCAGCCGTCATACCGCTCAGGAAGGTGAACGCACTTTGGTGCGAAAAGTGCAAATCAATCCCAGAACAACAGCAAAGGACCTTGTGAAGATGCTGGAGGAAGCAGGTACAAAAGTATCTCTATCCACAGTAAAACCAGTCCTATATCGACATAACCTGAAAGGCCGCTCAGCAAGGAAGAAGCCACTGCTCCAAAACCGCCATAAAAAAAGCCAGACTACGGTTTGTAACTGCACATGGGGACAAAGATCATATTTTTTGGAGAAATGTCCTCTGGTCTGATGGAACATAAATTGAACTGTTTGGCTAAAATTACCATCATTATGTTTGGAGGAAAAAGGGGGAGGCTTGCAAGCTGAAGAACACCATCCCAACCATGAAGCAGGGGGGTGGTAGCATCATGTTGTGGGGGTGATTTGCTACAGGAGGGACTGGTGCACTTCACAAAATAGATGGCATCATGAGGAACAAAAATTATGTGGATATATTGAAACAACATCTCAAGACATCAGTCATGAAGTTAAAGCTTGGTCGCAAACGGGTCTTCCAAATGGACAATGACCACAAGCATACTTCCAAAGTTGTGGCAAAATGGCTTAAGGACAACAAAGTCAAGGTATTGGAGTGGCCATCACAAAGCCCTGACCTCAATCCTATAGACAATTTGTGTGCAGAACTGAAAAAGCATTTGTGAGCAAGGAGGCCTACAAACCTGACTCAGTTACACCAGCTCTGTCAGGTGGAATGGGCCAATATTCACTCACCCAACTTATTGTGGGAAGCTTGTGGAAGGCTACCCGAAACGTTTGACCCAAGTTCAACCATTTAAAGGCAATGCTACCAAATACTAATATAGTGTATGCAAACTTCTGACCCACTGGGAATGTGATGAAAGAAATAAAAGCTGAAATAAATCATTCTCTTAACTATTATTCTGACATTTCACATTCTTAAAATAAAGTGGTGATCCTAACTGACCTAAGATAGGACATTTTTACTAGGATTAAATGTCAGGAATTGTGAAAACTGAGTTTAAATGTATTTGGCTTAGGTCTACGTAAACTTCTGACTTCAACTGTAGGTGTTGATAGTGTAGCAGGTAAAGCATTGCAATGATATGTGTTAAGCTGTGTTGGCAGGTGTTCAGTCAGTCATACAGTGGTATAGTACAGATAGAGGTAGTGTAATGTTGGGAAGGAAGGATGTGGGACTCGTGTCCCATTTTGTGGAGCTTGATGGATTTCCCTCCTGGCCTGCTCTGCTCCCTGTGCTCTGTGGGGAGAAGGTAGGGGGAGGCATGGCCTGATAAGGTGATTTATCTCTGTGTGTGTGTGTGTGTGTGTGTGTGTGTGTGTGTGTGTGTGTGTGTGTGTGTGTGTGTGTGTGTGTGTGTGTGTGTGTGTGTGTGTGTGTGTGTGTGTGTGTGTGTGTGTGTGTGTGTGTGTGTGTGTGTGTGTGTGTGTGTGTGTGTGTGTGTGTGTGTGTGTGTGTGTGTGTGTGTGTGTGTGTGTGTGTGTGTGTGTGTGTGTGTGTGTGTGTGTGTGTGTGTGTGTGTGTGTGTGTGTGTGTGTGTGTGTGTGTGTGTGTGTGTGTGTGTGTGTGTGTGTGTGTGTGTGTGTGTGTGTGTGTGTGTGTGTGTGTGTGTGTGTGTGTGTGTGTGTGTGTGTGTGTGTGTGTGTGTGTGTGTGTGTGTGTGTGTGTGTGTGTGTGTGTGTGTGTGTGTGTGTGTGTGTGTGTGTGTGTGTGTGTGTGTGTGTGTGTGTGTGTGTGTGTGTGTGTGTGTGTGTGTGTGTGTGTGTGTGTGTGTGTGTGTGTGTGTGTGTGTGTGTGTGTGTGTGTGTGTGTGTGTGTGTGTGTGTGTGTGTGTGTGTGTGTGTGTGTGTGTGTGTGTGTGTGTGTGTGTGTGTGTGTGTGTGTGTGTGTGTGTGTGTGTGTGTGTGTGTGTGTGTGTGTGTGTGTGTGTGTGTGTGTGTGTGTGTGTGTGTGTGTGTGTGTGTGTGTGTGTGTGTGTGTGTGTGTGTGTGTGTGTGTGTGTGTGTGTGTACCCTGCCTGTAATGGATAGCAGCACGCCCACGTCAGCCTGAAACTTCATCATCCAGAGCCACAACACACTACTCACAGCCAGGAGGAGAGGGGAGAGAGAGAGAGGGAGAGAAAGAGGAGAGAGAGGGAGGAGGGGGAGGAGAGGGAAAAACTGAATGAAGGAAAGAAAGAAAAAAGACTATCTGGAGAGACTAGACCCTACTTCTTCATACTTTTTCATTAAGGTTAGAGGAGTCTGAGTAACTTGGCAGTTGGCTCTTCAGAACACCTAAATCACCCTCAGACGTCAAGCATAACCAAATATTGGATAGCTCTTACACTTCAACACATCCCTGACTGTGTTCGATTGATTCCTTCATTTGTCTAAGCTCCTACTGGGCCTGAGTCTCTATGGGTTTTCACCTGATATTTTACTGTACCAGGAAGCGAAGGTAACCTGCCTAAATGATTACCGCCCCGTAGCACTCACGTCGGTATCCATGAAGTGCTTTGAAAGGCTGGTCATGGCTCACATCAACAGCATCCTCCCGGATACCCTAGACCCACCCAATTCGCATACTGCCCCAACAGATACACAGATGATGCAATCTCAATCACACTCCACACTGCCCTTTCCCACCTGGACCAAAGAAACACCTATGTGAGAATGCTGTTCATTCCCTACAGCTCAGCGTTCAACACCATAGTGCCCACGAGGTGGTAAGGGTAGGCAACAACACGTCTGCCACGCTGATCCTCAACACTGGGGCCCCTCAGGGGTGTATACTTAGTCCCCTCCTGTACTCCCTGTTCACCCACGACTGCATGGCTAAACACGACTCCAACACCATCAATACGTTTGCTGACGACACAACAGCCTGTTCACAGACAATGAGACAGCCTATAGGGAGGAGGTCAGAGAACAGACAGTGTGGTGCCAGGACAACAACCTCTCCCTCATTGTGAGCAAGATAAAGGAGCTGATCGTGGAGTACAGGAAAAGGTGGGCCAAACAGGCCCTCATTAACATCAATGAGGGTGTAGTG
>NC_068449.1:52130176-52152676 GCF_023373465.1 Oncorhynchus keta | reverse complement strand
AATCTATGTGTTGTGATAATTACGTTGTTTGCTCTGTAATTAGTTAATATGCCTTAACGCCGTTAGATATATAGACTTAAGTCCGAGACAATAAGAAGACACAGTGGCAGAATAAATTCAACCACACATTTGTTTCATTACAAAACCGGAGAGCAACATCTGTCCGGTGAAGTCCACAAAACATTGAATGTAACAAACAGTTACATGACCTACAGCATGGTCAAGCAAGGTAATGTTTACGACATTTTCTGACCACTAAACAACTATTGATTTAGAACCACAGAGAGACACAGCTTCCTCCACTATTCCAGCACCATTTCAACTTCAACATTTCAACATTTAATCACCTCTGCTTAGTCTAATACAGTGACAACTAAAATATAACAAAAACGATTTTGTCCAATCAACATAAGCTAAATATGTTGTGGCTGTCCATGGGACTGATTTCTGTGTGTGTGTGTGTGTGTGTGTGTGTGTGCGTGTGTGTGTGCGTGCAAGTAGAAAAACATGTTGACTCACCCTACTTGTAGAGAAACACTAATTCCATCCTATTTCATGTTGACTAAACGGTCTATGACTCTGTCATACAGTACAAGCTTTTAGTTTTTGTTGTCCTAGGCTACCTGGCTAAAATACTTCCTTGCTAAAATAACTTCCTTTCATGGGCAATGTCTACTACATCTAGATACATGTTGAAATTCCATCCTGTCAGGCCAGGGGCCCAATGTAATAATTTATGGTTGGATCAGAATCACTGTTATATCACATTGGCCAGTACATAGAATTAAGTAAAACCACAAGTCCAAATCTCTATCTCCATCCATGGCTAATTTAGGAAACTGTCACGCCCTGACCTTAGAGAGCCGTTTTATTTCTCTATTTGGTTAGGTCAGGGTGTGATTTGGGTGGGCATTCTATGTTTTCTATTTCTTTGTTTTTGGCAGAGTGTGGTTCCCAATCAGAGGCAGCTGTCTATCGTTGTCTCTGATTGGGAATCATACTTGGGCAGCCTTTTTCCCACCTAATGTTGTGGGTAATTATTTAGTTTCTGTGTGTGTTTGTGTGTGCCACGGTTGCGTCAGGTTCGCGTCACGTTCGGTTTCTGCCTGTTTTTTTGTGAAGGTTTCACTACAATTAAAGATGTGGAATTACATGCACGCTGCGCCTTGGCTCATCTATGACAGGGAGTTTGAAGACAGTGAACGTGACAGAAACTGACGATTTTAGCTAGCTAGCCACCAGAAGACAACAACACAACGAGATGCAACAATCGACGTTTTGTTCTATCTATAATGATGTTTAGCTGGTTTGTGATGTGATTGGTCTGAAGCCAAATTCAAATTAGCTTCCCTTGACACATTGTTTGGTGTGCCAGGACCATTCTCAGCTGAGCCTACTCAGTTTAGCTCAATGCTGATGGGCTATTATTGTTTTAATTTGTTTTATTAATGGAGGCCAAATGCTCACTGGCTTCACTTGCATTCAATGCTACGGGTGGTACAATGCTCTTTCTGACCAGACAGCATCAGATAGATACCCTACACATACTGAGACAGAGGGGTTCTGTTTCGTTCGCTCGGATGCTTTCTCTGGTGAGATACATTCAGCAGCAGCCTCTTACAAATTGATGGACTTTTATGAAACACGGAGAGAGGAAAGAGACATGTTGCATGTTTTTTTCTTATTTTCTTGGTCAATTTTTGGGGGAATTTTTGGCATCCATGAATACATGTACAGTCCTGCTGGGGGTCAGGGTAATAAGCCTTCTAAGAAAACAAAAGCAGAGGCTGACCAGAGAGGGTCATGAATCTAACAAGATCTAACTCTCTCTCTCTCTCTCTCTCTCACACACACACATACACACAGACGCACACACACACACACACACAGACAAGAACCACCATCCACCCTCACAATAGCAGGCCTAAGTCTTCAGTCACCTGGCTAGTTGCTCATAGTTGGTGGTACACACAGTGCAGGGTGAAGCATGGACAGCAGCGGATCATTTGTATTGAGTCACAGCACGGAGTAATTCGGGCCGGGGACACAGGGGCCATGAAGGGCAAGCGCCTGGCCTCCCACCCACACAGCCTGCTGGGAGAAGGGGCCTGTACCAGAAGTGGAGCTGGAGGGCGGTACTTAGGGTCACAACATGTTGTTCTCCCTCGGCTCTGGGTCTGGTGGCTGTCACACTGATGTTATCGATGGAGGAGGAAGGAAACACTTGACAGACAGAAGGAGAGAGAAAGGAGGAAAGACAGCCCTTTGACCTTTTCCACCGGTCAACAGACACTGAGACGTGATTCGTCAATCTGTCATCTCATTCAGGCTAGTGACACAACAAGCTACATGAGACAATAAGACAATTGCCTAAACATATCTGCAGATACACAGTAAGGCCACATCTGTCAAGATCTGGAGGAAAAAAGTGCAAACGTGTTTGAAACGCATTCCTCAAAATAAAGGGGCTTCTAAAAGTGTGCCACGTGGAGAGGAGCATAAACTCTCTCTGCATCCCAATGGCACCCTATTCCCTATATAGTGTACTATTTTTGACCAGAGCCCTATAGGGAATAGGGTGCCATTTGAGATGCATAATTTGTCTTTGGAGAGCTGTGGCGATGAAATCTGAGTCCTCTGAGAGAGATCTGAGTGAATTCATGACAGAACGTCTCTCGGTCTCTCATCATCTATGGTCCAGATGAAGACTATTGAGAACAAGTTCTCATTGACAACTGTGACCTGGCCAAGATAAAGCAAAGCAGTGCAACACAAATAACAACACAGAGTTACACATGGAGTAAACAAACGTACAGTCAATAACACAATAGGAAGAAGAAAAAAAAATCTATATACAGTGTGTGCAAATGGTGTGAGGAAGTACGGCAATAAATAGGCCATAGTCGCGAAATAATTACAATTTAGCAAATTAACACTGGAGTGATAAATGTGCAGATGATGATGTGCAAGTAGAAATGCTGGTGTGCAAAAGAGCAAAAAAGTAAATAAAAACAATATTTATTTATATTTTACCTTATTTATATTTTACCTAACTAGGCAAGTCAGTTAAGAACAAATTCTTATTTTCAATGACGGCCTCGGAACAGTGGGCCTGTTCAGGGGCAGAATGACAGATTTGTACCTTGTCAGCTCGGGGGTTTGAACTTGCAACCTTCCGGTTAGTAGTCCAACGCTCTAACCACTAGGCTACCCTGGCGCCCCAATATGGGGATGAGGTAGGTAGATTGGATGGGCTATTTACAGATGGGCTATGTACAGCTGCAGCAATTGGTTATCTGCTCAGATAGCTGATGTTTAAAGTTAGTGAGGGAGATATAAGTCTCCAACTTCAGAGATTTTTGCAATTCGTTCCAGTCATTGGCAGCAGAGAACTGGAAGGAAAGGCGGAAAAAGGAGGTGTTGGCTTTGGGGATGACCCGTGAAATATACATGCTGGAGCGTGTGCTACGGGTGGGTGTTGCTATCGTGACCAGTGAGATGAGATACGGCGGAGCTTTACCTAGAAAAGACTTATAGATGACCTGGAGACAGTGGGTCTGGTGAGGAATATGTAGCGAGGGCCAGCCGACGAGTGCATGCAGGTCGCAGTGGTGGGTGGTGTATGGGGCTTTGGTGACAAAACGGATGGCACTGTGATAGACTGCATACAGTTTGCTGAGTAGAGTGTTTGAGGCAATTTTGTAAATGACATCGCCGAAGTCGAGGATCGGTAGGATAGTCAGTTTTACGAGGGTATGTTTGACGGCGTGAGTGAAGGAGGCTTTGTTGCGAAATAGGAAACCAATTTTAGATTTAATTTTTGGATTGGAGATGTTTAATATGAGTCTGGAAGGAGAGTTTACAGTCTAGCCAGACACCTAGGTATTTGTAGTTGTCCACATATTCTAAGTCAGAACCGTCCAGAGTAGTGATGCTAGTCGGGTGGGCGGGTGCAGACAGCGATCGGTTGAAACGCATGCATTTAGTTTTACTAGCGTTTAAGAGCAGTTGGAGGCCACGGAAGGAGTGTTGTATGGCATTGAAGCTCGTTTGGAGGTTTGTTAACACAAGGCCCTGAGTGAATTCATGACAGAACGTCTCTCGGTTTCTTATCATCCATGGTCCAGATGAAGACATGATGGCACAAGGCCCTGAGTGAATTCATGACCGAATGTCATGGATGACTGCAGCCTCCCACTATGTGTGTGTGTGTGTTTGAGAGAAAGAGAGAGAGAGAGAGAAAGAGAGAGAGAGAGGGGGATAGCGTGAGTGACTATATACAGTGCATTCGTAAAGTATTCAGACACCTTGACTTTTTCCACATTTTGTTACGTTACAGCCTTATTCTAAAATAGATTAAATTAAAACAAATTCCTCATCAATCTACACACAATACACCATAATGACAAAGTGAAAACAGGTTTTTAGACATTTTAGCGAACATAAGTATTCAGACCCTTTCCTATGAGACTCGAAATTAAGCTCAGGTACATCCTGTTTCCATTGATCATCTTGAGATGTATCTACAATTTGATTGAAGTCCTCCTGTGGTAAATTAAATTGATTGAACATGATTTGGAAAGGCACAAACCTGTCTATATAAGGTCCCACAGTTGACAGTGCATGTCAGAGCTTAAACCAAGCCATGAGGTCGAAGGAATTGTACGTAGAGCTCCAAGACAGGATTGTGTCGAGGTACAGATCTGGGGAAGGGTACCAAAACATTTCTGCAACATTGAAGGTCCCCAAGACCACAGTGGCCTCCATTATTCTTAAATGGAAGTTTGGAACCACTAGGACTCTTCCTAGAGCAGGCCGCCAAGCTAAACTGAGCAATCGGGGGAGAAGAGCCTCGGTCAGGGAGGTAACCAAGAACCTGATGGTCACTCTGACAGAGTTCCTCTGTGGGAATTTTTTTTCAGTGGCAGTTCCTGGGGGACTAGGCAGGATCAAGGGAAAGATGAATGGAGCAAAGTACAGTGGTATCTTTGATGAAAACCTGCTCCAGAGTGCTCAGGACCTCAGTCTGGGGTGAAGGTTCACCTTTCCAACAGGACAATGACCCTAACCACACAGCCAAGACAACACAGGAGTGGCTTTGGGACAAGTCTCTGAATGTCCTTGAGTGGCCCAGCCAGAGCCCGGACTTGGGAATCGAACATCTCTGGAGAGACCTGAAAATAGCTGTGCAGGAATGCTCCCCATCCAACCTGACAGAGCTTGAGAGGATCTGCAGAGAAGAATAGGAGAAACTCCCCAAATACAGGTGTGCCAAGCTTGTAGCATCATACCCAAGAAGACGCTAGGCTGTAATCTCTGCCAAAGGTGCCTGTTAGAGATAGGGGGCAGTATTTCCCTTTTGGATGAATTGCGTGCCCATAGTGAACTGCATCAGAATCTGTCCTAAATTGCTAATATATGCATATTATGAATAATATTGGATAGAAAACATTCTGAAGTTTCTAAAATCGTTTGAATTACGTCTGTGAGTATAACAGAACTCACAGGGCAGGCAATCTTCCAAACTAGTTTTGAACTCCTGAAAGTTGGGGCAAATTTGACGTCATCGCCCCCTCCCTTCCCAACAAGTTATGGATCTGGAAACACGTCCTATGTCTTCCACTAGATGTCCTCATTCAGTAGAAAGTGTAATGGAGCATTTGCTGTGAACTTTGACCTAATGGGAAGGAAAGTAGTAAGTGTCGCAAAAGATTTCCATGTGCTTGGGGCGCGTTTGCGTTTGAGTGCTTCGGCTGTTCCAATCAGCCCCAGATGAAAATGAATGGTCCGGTTGGAATGCTATTCGATCTGTATGATTATAACATCCTGAAGATTGATTCTGCACTTAGTTTGACCAGTTTCATCGACCTGTAATATGTCATTTGGAAGTTTTGATGCAAAGTTATCCTGGACCAGAAGTCATTTTTTGGGCATTTGAGCTGAAAGTGGTAGCAAATGCTGCTACTTGGACACTAGAATTGAACATTATGAAACAAAAGGATTTATTGTTGAACTAAGACTCCTTGCACTACATTCTGATGAAAGATCATCAAAGGTAAGGGAATATTTATATATTTATGTTGTAATTTTGTATTTCTGTTGACTACAACATAGCGGAGAAATATTGTTACGTCTGAGCGCCGTCTCAGATTATTGCAATGTTTTCCGTAACGTAAAAAAAAAATGTGACACAGCGGCTGCATTAAGAACCAGTGTATCTTTTTAATTATATGTAGAACATGTATCTTTAGTCAAAGTTTATGATGAGTATTTCTGTTATCTGGCGTAGCTTTCTATAATTCCTCCGGACATTTTAGAGAATTTACTGAACATGGCATCAATGTAAACTAAGATTTATGGATATAAAATGCATATTATCGAACAAAACATAAATGTACTGTGTAACATGTCATATGACTGTCATCTGATGAAGATTTTCAAGAGGTTAGTGAATGATTTTTTTTTTTAATCCTGTTTTTGTCATTTTATCTTTTCAGCTGAACGGGGGGGGTGGAGTTCCTGTAGGGGAACCCATAGCCTTAAGAAGTTTTTAACAAAGTACTGAGTAAAGGGTCTGAATACTTATGTCAATGTGATATCATTTATAATTTTTACTTTTTTTGCAAAAATGTCTGAAAACTAGTTTTTGCTTTGTCATCATGGGGTATTGTTTGCAGATTGATGAGGGGAAAAAACTATTTAATACATTTTAGAATAAGGTTGTAATGTAAGAGAATGTGGAAAAAGTTAATTAAGGGGTTTTATGACTTTCTGAATGTCCGTCTTTATGCTCATGCCACAGCTTGACAACCATTCATCGATGACATTGATTTGGTTTACCAATGGTAATAAACTGGAGTTCTCTTTCTTTCAAATCCAGACATTTTCCAAGCCACCGTGCTTCTACACCTGCATTGCTTGCTGTTTGGGGTTTTAGGCTGGGTTTCTGTACAGCACTTTGAGATATCAGCTGATGTACGAAGGGCTATATAAATACATTTGATTTGAAATAAATTTGATTTGGTTGTCATTTATCTAGCCCAGTAATAGCGGTGATTCTGAGGTATAATTCATCACTTCACCACAGTGCTTGACATAAAATCAGCTACAATAGGCCTAATTAAGACACTTTACTGGAGGATCCAAGACTGACTGCGGGACACTGAAGAAAAAGGTGGGAGAGAACGGACAAAGGGGGCTCCCCACCCACACCAGGAAGGAGGGCTCCACTCCCAAAACCAGTGGTGTGTGTATGTGTGTGTGTAGAGGAGTGAGGGAGAGAAGACACCCATTTTCCCAACAAAGACAAAGGATTGGAAGGGGATGGGTGATGTGTCAAGATCGAATATAGGGTTTAGCTTGGCATGCCATGTAATTGCTGAGTATTAACAATTAGTAACATAGTTGTTACACCTCAGAACTTGTCAATTGTTCTGCCTGTCTGCAGCCTATATTTGGCAAGAACATTCACACTCGCAGTGGTCGTGGCTGCCAGGAATGAAGCCAGTCTGCTTTCAAGATGTGTGTTTGTCAATCGTCTCCTCTCCCGGCCCTCCTCCAGAAACACACACAGATCAGAGCATGATGTAAGCTAAGCTGCAGGGCACCATAGCTGTGTGTGTGTGTGTGGAGAATTACTTACAACCGGCGTGTAGCCAGCTATCAACCCAGCCTCTTAAAGATGATGGGATTCACCTGGCAGTAACGTATCCAGGGGGCGAGAAAGAAAAAAAAGCCAAGCAAACCAATATTTTCTATTTACTCTCTTCTGTTATTCTTCTTCCCACGCTCCACATTTCTTTTCAGTTAAAGGGAAGGAGATAGGAAGGATAGGAGGGATGGAGTGAGGAAGGATAGGAGGGGTGGAGTGAGGAAGGATAGGACGGATGGAGTGAGGAAGGATAGGACGGATGGAGTGAGGAAGGATAGGAGTGATGGAGTGGGGAAGGATAGGAGGGATGGAGTGAGGAAGGATAGGAGGGATGGAGTGAAGGAAGGATAGGAGGGATGGAGTGAGGAAGGATAGGAGGGATGGAGTGAGGAAGGATAGGAGGGATGGAGTGAGGAAGGATAGGAGGGGTGGAGTGAGGAAGGATAGGACGGATGGAGTGAGGAAGGATAGGACGGATGGAGTGAGGAAGGATAGGAGTGATGGAGTGGGGAAGGATAGGAGGGATGGAGTGAGGAAGGATAGGAGGGATGGAGTGAAGGAAGGATAGGAGGGATGGAGTGAGGAAGGATAGGAGGGATGGAGTGAGGAAGGATAGGAGGGATGGAGTGAGGAAGGATAGGAGGGATGGAGTGAGGAAGGATAGGAGGGGTGGAGTGAGGAAGGATAGGACGGATGGAGTGAGGAAGGATAGGACGGATGGAGTGAGGAAGGATAGGAGTGAGGGAGTGGGGAAGGATAGGAGGGATGGAGTGAGGAAGGATAGGAGGGATGGAGTGAAGGAAGGATAGGAGGGATGGAGTGAGGAAGGATAGGAGGGATGGAGTGAAGGAAGGATAGGAGGGATGGAGTGAAGGAAGGATAGGAGGGATGGAGTGAGGAAGGATAGGAGGGATGGAGTGAAGGAAGGATAGGAGGGATGGAGTGAAGGAAGGATAGGAGGGATGGAGTGAGGGAAGGATAGGAGGGATGGAGTGAGGAAGGATAGGAGGGATGGAGTGAGGAAGGATAGGAGGGATGGAGTGAAGGAAGGATAGGAGGGATGGAGTGAGGAAGGATAGGAGGGATGGAGAGAGGAAGGAAATAGGTGGAAAGCTGTTGTTTTAGCTTCCCTCAGGTGTTTTACCTGGAATCTGTGAGGGGAGGAAAGATGCTCACGTAATGGGGTGGCATACATACAGGCCATATGTCTCCTACCTCCCAGTTACAAACACATACATGTAGACATCGTCCCTACTGGACATACTAGGTCAGTGATACATTGGGTTTATTTTAGAGTGACACTAGTGACACAAATATTTGAAGTTTACACAGCACGAGAGAGAGAGAGAGAGCAAGATAGACAGACAGATAGATTTTTTAAAAATTAACTAGGCAAGTCAGAACAAATTCTTATTTACAATGACAGTCTACCGGGTAAGAGTGAGTTAACTACCTTGTTCAGGGGCAGGATAACAGATTTTTATCTTGTCGGCTCAGGGAGTCGATCCAGCAACCTTTTGGTTACTGGCCCAACGCTCTAATCACTAGGCTACCTGCTGTCCAAAGAGAGATAGAGATATATATAGAGGGAGATAGAGAGATAGAGAGAGAGAGATAGAGGTAGATGGATAGAGAGGTAGATAGATATATAGAGAGATAGATAGATAGAGAGAACCGGAGAAGAACCTGACACCCTCAGCACACAGGGGGACAAACACCTGCCTGGAGGTGACAGCATTTCCTCCCCCATATGCCCCCCTAGGCACAACTATGACAACATAACCAACAAAAACAGGTCACAACTCCTGCAGCTCTGTCGCACGCTGGGTATGTACATAGTCAATGGTAGGCTTTGAGGGGACTCCTATAGCTCATCTCTTGGCATTGGTACTGTAGACTACTTTATGACTGACCTCAACCCAGAGTCTCTCAGAAAGCTCACATTCAGCCCACTGACACCCCTATCAGATCACAGCAAAATTACAGTCTACTTGAATAGAGCAATACTCAATCATGAGGCATCAAAGCCAAAGGAACTGAGTAATATTAAGAAATGCTATATGGAAGGATGGAAAGAAGGAATGCAGTTTGGAAACCTACCAAAAATTAGGCAACAACAAATTCAAATTCAAACCCTTTTAGACAACTTCCTGGACAAAACGTTCCACTGTAATAGTGAAGGTGTAAACTTAGCAGAAGAAAATCTTAACAGTACTGTATATTTTACCTCTCAGCTTCCCCATCAAATATAAAAATCTCAAATAGAAAACCGAAGAAAATGAACAACAATGACAAATGGTTTGATGAAGAATGCAAAAAACTAAGAAGAAATTGGGAAACCTGTCCAACCAAAAACATAGAGACCTGGAAAACCTGAGTCTATACCTTCACTATGGTGAATCACTAAAACAATACAGAAATATACTACGGGAAAAAAAGGAATAGCACATCAGAAATCAGCTCAATGTAATTGTAGAATCCATAGATGTCACGGTTTTCTAATGGTGAAGGAGAGTCGGACCAAACTGCAGCGCGTATATTGTGATCCATGTTTATTTACACAACGTAACACGAATCCAAAACACAAACTCTACAAAACAATAAACGTAGTGAAAACCGAAACAGCCTTAACTGGTGCAAACTAACACAGACTAAGGACATCAAGACACTCAGGACAATCACCCACAATACAACCAAAGAATATGGCTGCCTAAATATGGCTCCCAATCAGAGACAACGATAAACACCTGCCTCTGATTGAGAACCACTTCAGACAGCCATAGACTCTCCTAGAACACCCCACTAAGCTACAATCCCACTAAGCTACACACCACATACAAAAACCCATGTCACACCCTGGCCTGACCAAATACATAAAGAAAAACACAAAATACGTCGACCAGGGCGTGACAATAGACTCCAACCACCCCTGGATAATTGGAAAACACTAAACAAACAACAACACAAAGAATTATATATCCAAAATGGCGATGTATGGGTAAACCACTTCTCCAATCTTTTTGGCTCTATAACAACGAACACACAGCAAAAACATATACATGATCAAATACACATCTTAGAATCTACTATTAAAGACTACCAGAACCCACTGAGTTCTCCAATTACCTTGAATGAACTACAGGACAAAATAAAACTCTCCAACCCAAAAAGTCCTGTGGTGTTGATGGTATCCTCAATGAAATTATAAAATATACAGACAACAAATTTCAATTGGCTATAGTAAAACTCTGTAACGTCGTTCTTCGTTTGTAGAAAGAGAGTCGGACCGAAATGCAGCGTGGTGGTTACTCATGACTTAAATGGAAAAAGTGACACATGAAATAACTATACAAAAACAAAAACAAAAAAAAACGGAACGTGAAACTTAATTACAGCCTATCTGGTGAAACTACACAGAGACAGGAACAATCACCCACGAAATACACAATGAAACCCCGGGCTACCTAAATACGGTTCCCAATCAGAGACAACGAGAATAATTGAGAACCGCCTCAGGCAGCCAAGCCTATACAACACCCCTACTCAACCGCAATCCCAATAATACAAAACCCCAATACGAAATACAACAACATAAACCCATGTCACATCCTGGCCTGACCAAATAATATAACGAAAACACAAAATACAATGACCAAGGCGTGACAGAACCCCCCCTAAGGTGCGGACTCCCGGACGCACCTCAAAACCATAGGGAGGGTCCGGGTGGGCGTCTGTCCATGGTGGCGGTTCCGGCTCGGGACGTGGACCCCACTCCATTAATGTCCTAGTTCCTCCCGTTCGTCCTGGGATAATCCACCCTCGCCGCCGACCATGGCCTAATAGTCCTCACCCAGAACCCCACAGAACTGAGGAGCAGCTCGTGACTGAGGGGCATCTTGGGACTGAGGGACAGCTCGGGACTGAGGGGCAGCTCGGGACTGAGGGGCAGCTCGAGACTAAATTTGGCATGAGAGTCTGCTATACAAATTGGTGGAAAGCGGTGTTGGGGGAAAAACAAAACAAAACAAAACAAAAAATTGGTGTTCCAAAAAAGGTCCTGTCGTTAGGACCACAAATACAAATTCCATCTAGACACCATTGCCCTAGAGCACACAAAAAACTATACAGTACATACCTTCTCCTAAACATCAGCACCACAGGTAACTTCCACAAAGCTGTGAAAGATCTGAGAGACAAGGCAAGTAGAGCATTCTATACCTTTCAAAGGAACAGAAAATTCAACATACCAATTAGGATCTGGCTAAAAATACTTCAGTTATAGAACCCATTGCCCTTTATGGTTGTGAGGTCTGGGGTCCGCTCACCAACCAAGAATTCACAAAATGGGACAAACACCAAATTCAGACTCCACATTCAGAATTCTGCAAAAATATCCTCTGTGTACAACGTAAAACACCAAATAATGCATGCAGAGCAGATTTAGACCGATACCCGCTAATTATCAAAATCCAGAAAATAGAAAGTTAAATTCTACAACCACCTAAAAGGAAACAATTCCCAAACCTTCTATAACAAAGCCGTCAGCTACAGAGAGATGAACCTGGAGAAGAGTTCCCTAAGCAAGCTGGTCCTGGGGCTCTGTTCACAAACACAAACACACCCCACAGAGCCCCAGGACAGCAACACAATTAGACCCAACCAAATCATGAGAAAACAAAAAGATAATTACTTGACACATTGGAAAGAATTAAGGAAAAAACAGAGCAAACTAGAATGCTATTTGGCCCTAAACAGAGAGTACACAGTGGTAGAATACCTGGCCACCGTGACTAACCCAAACTTAAGGAAAGCCTTGACTATGTACTGTCATGACTGTCCTGACCAGGTCAGGTTACAGGAGACCACAACCCTACAGATTACCTCTCAACCCCAACAGAGGAGGAGAGATCTAGGGGTCTGAAGATGTGGGGGTTTTTATGACCCCTCACGCTCCTGGTAAATCTCAGGCCACAGATAAATTCCTTTGTCCTGTTACTATGGAGAACCAGCCTCAGAACATTAAACATGAAATAAAGGGACTTTCCGTCAGCCACAATGGTGGTCATGACGATAGATGGAATATGAAAATATACGTCATTTTTGTTTTGTTATTAAAGGTTAATAGATGACGTTATTACGAAAACATTGTAATGTGAAGAGTTTTCCTAGTATATGTTTGATGTTTATACATTGTACGTTGTATGGAAAATATCCAAATCAAAGAGAATGTTTTGGAGAAGATGAAATGTTAAGTTAGTTCTCTAAAATTGGATTTGAATAAAATTTAGACCTTGCCTCATTAACTTGGTATGCCCAGAGAATTGCCCTGAAGGCGGTTACGCCCACTTCTGACCCAAGGGTATCAAACCTGTGAGTAGAGAATTTACAACAAGACTACGTGACCCCAGCTGCAGCAAGGTCTAAAAACGTTTTTTTTAAAATTTTATTTATACCCCTTTTTCTCCCCAATTTCGTGAGAGACGACGGTTGAAAGTCATGCGTCCTCCGATACACAACCCAACCCAACCAAGCCGCACCGCTTCTTAACACAGCTCGCATCCAACCCGGAAGCCAGCCAAACCCAGAGTCTCTGGTGGCACAGCTGACGCTGCAGTACAGCGCCCTTAACCACTGCGCCACCCGGGAGGCCCCACAAGTTTGAGACCAAATAAATCCTTTTCTACCCAAGCTACGGATGAGTAGCTGTGTCTAAGCGGGTGAATTCAAGAGAACCACCTAGCCTCCATCTCCCATCGAATCGTGGTCTCTAAAGGGTTTCGTTCCTATGCTGTGAGCTCTGAGCTACAGAGTCATCTGTCCTCAGAAGACCCCTTCCAGAGCAAAGGGTGAGGGAACAGTGTCATCGAACAGCTGAAGAATCCTCGGAGATCATCCCCACGTAATTACATCATTATATTCTGACCCATAAGAGCGGCAGTTTGGGGCAAGGGTTAAAATAGCATAGCTGACAAATTCACCCAAATGTATATTTCTCGTGTACTTTCTTTTTTCTCTCTTTTGAAATCCTCATTGTGGGTAATACGCGCCATAGTGTGTTGGCCCGTTATACTAAGTTCTAATCAATAGCCTATCATGTGTTTTGTCTATGTGTATTTTTTATCATCATTGTAGCTTTTTAGTAAATAAATATTCAACTAAGATCGGTGTGGTACAAATTGATTAGGGAGACACGGGCCCGTGCAGATTCACGGGCTATACGACGTTCAGAACGAGATTGGTAGAGGCAACTGTTAATTAGCGGCTGTTGTAAAATCGATATTCTTTGAGTTCATTTGGGAAATAGAAACTCAATAAAAACGAGTTTTCCCATGGTGCCCCAGGTTAATGAGTTAATAATTACTTGATTCAGTTAATCACGCAACAAGAAACTTTGATCATTTGATGAACAACAGTCGTCACATTAACTAATACAGCGTCACGACAGTACAGACTCAGTGAGCATAGCCTTGCTATTGAGAAAGGCCGCTGTAGGCAGACCTGGCTCTCAAGAGAAGACACACTGCCCACAAAACGAGGTGGAAACTGAGCTGCACTTCCTAACCTCCTGCCAAATGTATGACCTTAGAGACACATATTTCCCTCAGATTACACAGATCCAAAGAATTCTAAAACAACCCCGATTTTGATAAGCTCCCATGTCTACTGGGTGAAATACCACAGTGTGTCATCACAGCAGCAAGATTTGTGACCTGTTGCCACAAGAAAAGTTCAACCAGTGAAGAACAAACATTGTAAATACA
The DNA here is from genome assembly GCF_023373465.1 of Oncorhynchus keta. Taxonomy (NCBI): domain Eukaryota; kingdom Metazoa; phylum Chordata; class Actinopteri; order Salmoniformes; family Salmonidae; genus Oncorhynchus; species Oncorhynchus keta. Next base: position 52,138,264 of record NC_068449.1, on the reverse strand, counting down.
ACCCATATTTATGCTTATTTGGTTCTCAATCAGGGACAACGATTGACAGCTGCCTCTGATTGACAACCATACCAGGCCAAACATAGAAATACCAAATCATAGAAAAAACGAACATAGACAACCCACCCAACTCAAGCCCTGACCATACTAAAACAAAGACATAACAAAAGAACTAAGGTCAGAACGTGACAGTACCACCCCTCCCAAAGGTGCGGACTCCGGGCGCAAAACCTGAACCTATAGGGGAGGTTCTGGGTGGGTGACTGCCCGCGGTGGCGGCTCTGGCGCGGGATGTGGACCCCACTCCACCATAATCTTTGTCTTCCTCTTAACCCGCCTCCGTGGCCTCTTTAGAGCGGCGACCCTTGCCGCCGACCTCGGACTGGGGACCCTAGCAACGGGTCCCGAATGGAGCTCCGGAGTGACGGGCGATTCCGGCAGCTCCGGAGTGAAGGGCGATTCCGGCAGCACCGGAGTAACGGGCGATTCCGGCAGCACCGGAGTAACGGGCGGCTCTGGCAGCTCCTGACTGACCGCCGGCTCTGGCAGCTCAGGTCAGACGGGAGACTCTGGCAGCTCAGGGCAGACGGGAGACTCTGGCAGCTCAGGGCAGACGGGAGACTCTGGCAGCTCAGGGCAGACGGGAGACTCTGCCAGCTCAGGGCAGACGGGAGACTCTGCCAGCTCAGGGCAGACGGGAGACTCTGCCAGCTCAGGGCAGACGGGAGACTCTGCCAGCTCAGGGCAGACGGGAGACTCTGCCAGCTCAGGGCAGACGGGAGACTCTGCCAGCTCAGGGCAGACGGGAGACTCTGCCAGCTCAGGGCAGACGGGAGACTCTGGCAGCTCAGGATAGACGGGAGACTGGCAGCTCAGGACAGACGGGAGACTCTGGCAGCTCAGGACAGACTGGAGCACCTGTAGGGAGGAGACAGAGAGATGCGGGTGCGGGGGGCTGCCACCGGAGGCCTGGTGTGTGGAGGAGGCACCGGATAGACCGGACCGTGGAGGCGCACTGGAGGTCTCGAGCACCGAGCCTGCACAAACCTACCTGGCTGGATGCTCCCCGTAGCCAGGCCAGTGCGGCAAGGTGGAATAGACCGCACTGGGCTATGCTGGCGAACCGGGGACACCATGCGTAGGGCTGGTGCCATGTACCCCGCCTAGAGGAGACGCACTGGAGACTAGATGCGCTGAGCCGGCTTCATGGCACCTGGCTCGATGCCCACTCTAGCCCGGCCGTTACGAGGCGCTGCTATGTAACGCACCGGGCTATGCCTGCGCACGGCATAACACGGTGCCTGCCCAGTCCACCTCTCTCCATGGTAAGCACGGGAGTTGGCTCAGGTCTCCTACCTGACTTAGCTACACTCCCCGTGTGCCTCACCCCTCCCCCACAAATTTTTGGGGCTTCCTCTCGTCCCTGTTGCGCTGCCGTGTTTGTGTCGCCAACTCCATTCTCCTGTAACCCTCCTCGCACTGCTCCAGAGAATCCCAGACGGGCTCCGGCACTCTCCCTGGGTCGACCGACCACCTCTCTATTTTGTCCCAAGTTGTCACATAGTCCAGATCTCGCTGCTGCCCGATACCACACTTCTTGGTCCTTGGTTGGTGGGTGATTCTGTAACGGCCATTGTTGGTGGAAGAAGGTGAGGACCAATGCGCAGCATTGTAAGTGTCCATCTTATTAATTAAGTAAATGAACACTGAACAAAAACAATAAAGTGAACGAACGAAACCGAAACAGTTCTGTCTGGTGCAGATCACAACTCAAGGGTGAAAACAGGCTGCCTAAGTATGGTTCTCAATCAGGGACAACGATTGACAGCTGCCTCTGATTGACAACCATACCAGGCCAAACACAGAAATAGCAAATCATAGAAAAACGAACATAGACAACCCACCCAACTTACACCCTGGCCATACTAAAACAAAGACATAACAAAAGAACTAAGGTCAGAACGTGACACTTTTGTACTTTAACCATTTGCACATTGTTACAACACTGTATATATACATAATATGACATATGTAATGTCTTTATTATTTTGGAACTTCTGTGAGTGTGATGTTTACTGTTAATTTTATTGTTTATTTCACTTTTGTGTATTATCTACTTCACTTGCTTTGGTAATGTTGACATATATTTCTCATGCCAATAAAGCCCGTTGAATTGACTTGATAGAGAGATAGATAGAGAGAGAGATAGATAGAGGTAGATAGAGCGGTAGATAGAGAGATAGACAGACAGACAGGTAGAATGATAGGCTCCCTGTGCAGTGACTGAATCATCAAACATCAGCCAGCCAGCCAGCAAGGGGTGTGTGTGTGTGTGTGTATAGCAGCTCTGCCTGCTGCAACAAGATCTCATAGTTTCACTTTGAAATGAGTGTAAAGAGTCCTGTGTGTAGCTGGTGAAAGAGTCAGGCGCAGGACAGCAGATACGAGTAAAAAACATGCTTTACTCAAAAAAGGCAAATATACAAAGAAACATCTTAATCACACACAGACGGACCGAAATATATGATAAACAATCACTCACAAAAGAATGTGTAGGGAACAGAGGGTTAAATAATGAACAAGTGATTGTGGGATTGACAACAGGTGTGTGAAACAAAGACAAAACAAATGGAAAATGAAAAGTGGATCGGCAGTAGCTAGAAAGCTGTCGACCGCCGAACACCGACTTCGGTGGAAGTCATGACAATTAGACTTATTATGTCTATGTTTTGCCCATTAATTCTGTGTGGTTAAACGGTTAATTTCACATGATTACAGGGTTAAACAGAAACAACTCAAAGGGTTAAGTTTAGGTTTTATTCTGAGTGGTTAAGGTCAGGGCTGTGGTTTGGAGAAGGCTTAAAACATAATAATTATAAACAATGCGCTGTTTCCATCAAGTAGCATGAAGTATTCTCCCGGCTTGCTAGAGCATTATGAACTGTTGTGGTGCAGTGGTCTGAGCAGCAAGCTGGGGTCAGGGCAGTGCACTCCTAGCATCATGAGTTCACGCAAGTGCTAGGCAATTACATTTTTTTTAGGGTGAGCGATGAGGAAGGAATATAACGACGGTCTCAGGACCTTTTCAAACGTCAGAAATGGAAGTCTATTTCTAGTGATCAGCAACAGCCTCCTGCCCAGGCACACACACACTCATTTGAAAGCGGTGTAGTTAGATGTGTGCATTACCCTGCTATTTCTGTCCATCGAGCCTTTCAGACTAAATTAGCTTGGCCATATTTATCACTTGCCAAAAGTGCCAACCGGTGTTAAACTTTAAAGTTAGTTTCTACATTTCATTTCCCCAGAGTCAAGCCCACCAGGAGTCAGACAGAATTCACAATGAGCTGCCTTTGGGCGGAATGTTCTCTCTGTTTTCCACCCCTCACTGAAAAGAAAAGAAACACATGAAGAATAGGACGAGAAGAAGAGAAGAGAGAGATGAGGAGGGCTATTAGAGAACACACAGAGACATGCAAGCATGCACACATCATAAACACACACACACTTAGGTGCATTATTGCTTGCTTTCCACAACGAATCCAACCCATTAAACATATAATAAAAGTCCCTGTTCTAATATCCATCCCTAGGTCGTCAATAGAACACAACTCAGGTCGACAGTGGGGTTATCTACCTATCTCTTTTCATGGATGTGAACCACACAGCAGCCAGAAGCTGTAGCCCATAATGTTAGGGACGCTACTTGTTAGTGGGGTATAAATACAGGGGTCTGCATCACAGATGGGGAGAGAGGATAAAGAGCGCCATCCATCAGTCTCCCAGGGGAGCCGGGACAAATTAAAGCCTATAAAAGGCCTCATTACTGGGGGCAGCACTCCTGTCTCCAGCCCCCTCATCTCTCTACATCAGCTCCTCCCTCCACACTGAACAGAGCACTACGCCACCAGGGGGAAATTACACACATAAAGCACTGAGGAATCCGGCGCCCGCGCTAATATGTTCCACCATGACAATGTCCACAGGCACTCACTGATTCATTCTCTCGTCCGCGCGCGCGCGCGTGTGTGTGTCACTACTGCATCCTTTGCATACTGCAATTTAATTGATTGTTATAGCAGTGTGATGATAAAACCATTTTTACTATAATTTCACTCTAGAGTCTTTTCAATCATTCTGACTCATGTGCGCTTCATAATTAGTACCCTTAAACTGAGTCAAGGCCCTGTGGTCCAGACCCTCTCGTTGACTACACTAAAACACTCCATTTTATATCACTCTGAAGTCAAGTCCTGAGGCTGTGTCTGTGTGAACACCCCAGCAAGTCTGCTCTAGGGAGGTGCCCATTAAAGATATGATGAGACAGAGATGGTGTGAGACGTCAGCCTGGCATGGCTGCAGGGTTGACCGCTGGATGCACACTCCTGACTAGAAAACACACACCCATCTACCCAGTACCAGTCTACCAGTGACCAGGCAACAGAGACAGAGACAGAGAGAGAGAGTAGGAGAGAGAGAGAGAGAGAGAGAGAGAGAGAGAGAGAGAGAGACACAGAGACACAGAGAGAGACACAGAGAGAGACACAGAGACACAGAGAGAGAGACAGAGACACAGAGACAGAGACACAGAGAGAGAGACACAGAGAGACAGAGAGAGAGACAGAGACACAGAGAGAGAGACAGAGACACAAAGAGAGAGGCACAGAGAGAGAAATAAAGATCTGAGAGACAGAAGGGAGGGAAATGAGGAAGTGAAAGTCAGCATGGGAACCTTATTAAACCCAAAACCCCATTGGCTCCTTTCTCCCAAAACCCATCCCCTTCCTCCATCCCCGGTCCTGAATTAGCCTACAGACTAAGTACAGAGTTATATGAGAGACTTCTTATTTCATCAATATGGGGGTGAAGAAATATCTGCTGAATCCCTTGAAATGAATTATTGACTGTCTCTAGTGGGGCTGGAGCGTCGGAGCTGGAGCCGAAGAACAGCCATGGCTATGAGGAATCTTTAATATCAGCTATTTCTGCAGTGTGCGACATGCAAACTGTCCCGCGTCTTCCTGTTCACCACGTACCATTCAACCTGGCCATAAAAATAGGCAATATTATAGCTTCAGGTTGGTTGGTGAGGACGAAGACTTATGAGGATGCGATTAAAGAGGAGACTGAGGTAGCGCTAAGCTTGTCAGCGCACCGTTTACCCAGAGAAATCCTAGTCTGATTACACTTTGACAGCTACAATTGCGCTGGGGAGAGGAGAGAGGTTGATGGAACCTAACTCATCCACACAGCCTGCTAGACGAGACGGTGTGTACGGCTCTTGAGGGGATTGGTTCTAGTGTTGGCCCGCAGGGACCGCCATACAAGAAACAAGCTTGTGTAACATCTCATTTTATTCTCCTCACAGAAATATTTCTCACCCCCCCCTTTTTTTTACTCAAATTTGCACGCACAAACCGCATACTCAATTATTATTTGCATTAAATAATTAATAGGCCAATGGTAACAGTATGGGCCTTTAGAGTCGGTGAGTTGTGCATCCAGCCCTCCACCGCTCATTCCTTTAAGACAAACATGACAGAGAAGAGGGGGAACTTCAGAGTCCTGGTAGTCCTCATTTAAATCAAGTTGGAGAAAAAAAAGACACTACTGATTCCAAAGTCTGCTACTCTACTTGCGCTCAGCCTGCTTGCCTTCCAAAACATCTTTTTTTTGTTGGGGGGGTGGGGGAGGGGAGTCCCCATAGAGGCTAAAACAAAGCCAATGGATGGACTTGTTTGAGGCTAAAAGAGTGGTACACAGCATGGGGTAGAGCTCCAACTAGGAACAAGAACAGAAGAAAGAGATGTTGTAAACCTCAACACTTCAACTCAAACCTGACCACTGTATCCATGACAACCAGGTGTAACTGACTTGACTGTAGCAACAGTACAACATGTCAAACAATGTCCACTCAGACTCATACTCATAATGCCCCACACTGGGATAGCACCTTGTGTGCACCATCCTTCTACATACAGGTTCCTTTGTAACAAGAACACTACTGCCACAATGGGGATGTCAGGTGCATTTTCCATTCGCCGACAACAAGGCAACATTTATGGTTCATAAATACCCAAAGAATTTTTTAAAAACGCACAGACATTGAATGAAGCAGCCTGCCTTCGAGTGTAAGGTAGCAATGAGACGTAATATGTACACAGCAGGTCTAATTGCTGCTGTGACTGGTGTGACTGTGGTGACTGTGATGACTGTGGTGACTGTGGTGACTGTTGCCCATTACTGCAGAGCGGTGGGGCTTGTTATTTGCTGCTGTGACTGGTGTGACTGGTGTGACTGTGGTGACTGTTGCCCATTACTGCAGAGCGGTGGGGCTTATTATTTGCTGCTGTGACTGGTGTGACTGGTGTGACTGCTGTGACTGGTGTGACTGCTGTGACTGGTGTGACTGCTGTGACTGGTGTGACTGTGGTGACTGTGGTGACTGTTGCCCATTACTGCAGAGCGGTAGGGCTTATTATTTGCTGCTGTGACTGGTGTGACTGCTGTGACTGGTGTGACTGTGGTGACTGTGGTGACTGTTGCCCATTACTGCAGAGCGGTGGGGCTTATTATTTGCTGCTGTGACTGGTGTGACTGCTGTGACTGGTGTGACTGTGGTGACTGTGGTGACTGTGGTGACTGTTGCCCATTACTGCAGAGCGGTGGGGCTTATTATTTGCTGCTGTGACTGGTGTGACTGCTGTGACTGGTGTGACTGTGGTGACTGTGGTGACTGTGGTGACTGTTGCCCATTACTGCAGAGCGGTGGGGCTTATTATTTGCTGCTGTGACTGGTGTGACTGGTGTGACTGCTGTGACTGGTGTGACTGCTGTGACTGGTGTGACTGCTGTGACTGGTGTGACTGTGGTGACTGTGGTGACTGTTGCCCATTACTGCAGAGCGGTGGGGCTTATTATTTGCTGCTGTGACTGGTGTGACTGGTGTGACTGGTGTGACTGTGGTGACTGTGGTGACTGTGGTGACTGTTGCCCATTACTGCAGAGCGGTGGGGCTTATTATTTGCTGCTGTGACTGGTGTGACTGCTGTGACTGGTGTGACTGTGGTGACTGTGGTGACTGTTGCCCATTACTGCAGAGCGGTGGGGCTTATTATTTGCTGCTGTGACTGGTGTGACTGCTGTGACTGGTGTGACTGTGGTGACTGGTGTGACTGTGGTGACTGTGGTGACTGTGGTGACTGTTGCCCATTACTGCAGAGCGGTGGGGCTTATTATTTGCTGCTGTGACTGGTGTGACTGGTGTGACTGGTGTGACTGTGGTGACTGTGGTGACTGTGGTGACTGTTGCCCATTACTGCAGAGCGGTGGGGCTTATTATTTGCTGCTGTGACTGGTGTGACTGCTGTGACTGGTGTGACTGTGGTGACTGTGGTGACTGTGGTGACTGTTGCCCATTACTGCAGAGCGGTGGGGCTTGTTATTTGCTGGCGGTTGGCGGTGATGATTTGACACAGTTTGATCTCCGTGTAACCAATTGCAGGGCTCCTACGGCTACAGTAGGATTTGTTTATGGATTGATTGATCAAAGGGACGCCTCCATCTCCATGTCTGTTTCATGTAAACATTCCGGGGAGACAGTTTGTTTCGTTGTGCTACTATAGCAACAGTGGAACATGAGTGTTGACCTCACTGGATGTGAGGATGGATACATGGACTATTTAGTTGCCTTTCTTTACCGTTTGGACACTTCCTTAATTATATTCAGTGGTGGAAAAAGTACTCAGTTGTCATAGTTGAGTAAAAGTAAAGATACCTTAATAGAAAGTGACTCAAGTAAAATTGAAAGTCACCCAGTAAAATACTACTTGAGTAGAAGTCTAAAAGTATTTGGGTTTTAAATATACTTAAGCGTCAAAAGTAAATGCAATTGCTAAAATGTACTTAAGTATCAAAATTAGAAATATTAACCATTTCAAATTCCTTATAATAAGCAAAACAGGCGGCACAATTTTCTGACAGATAGCCAGGGGCACACTCAGACCTAATTTACAAACGAAGCATTTGTGTTTAGTGATTCCACCAGATCAGAGGCAGTAGGGATGACCCGGGATGTTCTCTTGACAA
>NC_068449.1:52052676-52127676 GCF_023373465.1 Oncorhynchus keta | reverse complement strand
GATCAACAACAACTCATTAACTGAACATCATTTACTACAAATGACCTGAAACACAACACTATTGCGTCTTAAAATGCAGAACCAGAACCAAGAACCAAGAACAGATACAGCCCTTGGTTCACTCCAGACCTGACTGCCCTCGACCAGCACAAAAACATCCTGTGGCGGACTGCAATAGCATCGAATAGCCCCGTGATATGCAACTGTTCAGGGAAGTCAGGAACCAATACACGCAGTCAGTCAGGAAAGCTAAGGCCAGCTTCTTCAGGCAGAAGTTTGCATCCTGTAGCTCCAACTCCAAAAGTTCTGGGACACTGTGAAGTCCATGGAGAACAAGAGCACCTCCTCCCAGCTGCCCACTGCACTGAGGCTAGGAAACACGGTCTCCACCGATAAATCCATGATTATCGAAAACTTCAATAAGCACTTCTCAACGGCTGGCCATGCCTTCCGCCTGGCTACTCCAACCTCGGCCAACAGCTCCGCCCCCCGTAGTTCCTCACCCAAGCCTCTCCAGGTTCTCCTTTACCCAAATCCAGATAGCAGATGTTCTGAAAGAGCTGCAAAACCTGGACCCGTACAAATCAGCTGGGCTTGACAATCTGGACCCGCTATTTCTGAAACTATCTGCCGCCATTGTCGCAACCCCTATTACCAGCCTGTTCAACCTCTCTTTCATATCGTCTGAGATCCCCAAGGATTGAAAGCTGCCGCAGTCATCCCCCTCTTCAAAGGGGGAGACACCCTGGACCCAAACTGCTATAGACCTATATCCATCCTGCCCTGCCTATCTAAGGTCTTCGAAAGCCAAGTCAACAAACAGGTCACTGACCATCTCGAATCCCACCGTACCTTCTCCGCTGTGCAATCTGGTTTCCGAGCCGGTCACGGGTGCACCTCAGCCACACTCAAGGTACTAAATGATATCATAACCGCCATCGATAAAAGACAGTACTGTGCAGCCGTCTTCATCGACCTCGCCAAGGCTTTCGACTCTGTCAATCACCAAATTCTTATCGGCAGACTCAACAGCCTCGGTTTTTCGGATGACTGCCTTGCCTGGTTCACCAATTACTTTGCAGACAGAGTTCAGTGTGTCAAATCAGAGGGCATGCTGTCCGGTCCTCTGGCAGTCTCTATGGGGGTGCCACAGGGCTCAATTCTCGGGCCGACTCTTTTCTCTGTATATATCAATGATGTTGCTCTTGCTGCGGGCGATTCCCTGATCCACCTCTACGCAGACGACACCATTCTATATACTTTCGGCCCGTCATTGGACACTGTGCTATCCAACCTCCAAACGAGCTTCAATGCCATACAGCACTCCTTCCGTGGCCTCCAACTGCTCTTAAACGCGAGTAAAACCAAAATGCATGCTTTTCAACCGATCGCTGCCTGCACCCGCATGCCCGACTAGCATCACCACCCTGGATGGTTCCAACCTTGAATATGTGGACATCTATAAGTACCTAGGTGTCTGGCTAGACTGCAAACTCTCCTTCCAGACTCACATCAAACATCTCCAATCAAAAATCAAATCCAGAGTCGGCTTTCTATTCCGCAACAAAGCCTCCTTCACTCACGCTGCCAAGCTTACCCTAGTAAAACTGACTATCCTACCGATCCTCGACTTCGGCGATGTCATCTACAAAATGGCTTCCAACACTCTACTCAGCAAACTGGATGCAGTCTATCACAGTGCCATCCGTTTTGTCACTAAAGCACCTTATACCACCCACCACTGCGACTTGTATGCTCTAGTCGGCTGGCCCTCACTACATATTCGTCGCCAGACCCACTGGCTCCAGGTCATCTACAAGTCCATGCTAGGTAAAGCTCCGCCTTATCTCAGTTCACTGGTCACGATGGCAACACCCATCCGTAGCACGCGCTCCAGCAGGTGTATCTCACTGATCATCCCTAAAGCCAACACCTCATTTGGCCGCCTTTCGTTCCAGTACTCTGCTGCCTGTGACTGGAACGTGAAAATCGCTGAAGTTGGAGACTTTTATCTCCCTCTCCAACTTCAAACATCAGCTATCCGAGCAGCTAACCGATCGCTGCAGCTGTACATAGTCTATAGGTAAATAGCTCACCCTTTTTCACCTACCTCATTCCCATACTGTTTTTATACTGTTTTTATTTATTTACTTTTCTGCTCTTTTGCACACCAATATCTCTACCTGTACATGCCCATCTGATCATTTATCACTCCAGTGTTAATCTGCAAAATTGTATTATTCGCCTACCTCCTCATGCCTTTTGCACACATTGTATATAGACTGCCCATTTTTTTCTACTGTGTTATTGACTTGCTAATTGTTTACTCCATGTGTAACTCTGTGTTGTCTGTTCACACTGCTATGCTTTATCTTGGCCAGGTCGCAGTTGCAAATGAGAACTTGTTCTCAACTAGCCTACCTGGTTAAATAAAGGTGAAATAAAAATAAATAAATAAAAAAATTAACTCAAGTGGGTAATTGATTGAGGTGAGAAGAGGGGGCAGAGGGGGCAGAGAGGTGCATAATGCCAACAGGAAGGATATCAAGTCCAATTTACATTCTATTTACATATGTAGCCAGAAACACACACACACACACGCATGCACATGTGCACACCCACCCACACACACTCCAAAGTGGATGGCCCTTAACACGTGGGTGTCAAGATGCTCAGGAGTGCATCAGTAGTGGGATGGGAGGCACTGAGGGGGAAAGCTGAAATCAGCACTGAGCGAGGAGAGAAAGAATCTGGCTGAAACTACACAAGAAGAGAGAAGAACAAGTCTTTTAATGAAGCAACCGTGGTCCTCGGCCATAATTTTCAAAGGAGCAGCCCAAGATTAAAGTCAAAGGAGTCTCCCAATGGCTTCGAGTCTGCACTTCTTTGAAAAACACCCCCAGTGTACAAAGCTTTCCCCCCTTCTTCTCTCCTCCTCGCCCACCCCGTCCTCGTCTTTTCTTTCTCTCCCTTCTCGCTCTTTCTTTCTTTTTTCTTTTTCTAACTGAAGCTGCACTTTAGCCACCAAATGTGGCCCCCTGATCCCATCATTAGAACAGCTCAGGCAGGAGGGCTTTATGTGGAAAGAAAGAGAGAGAGAGAGAGTGACAGAGAAAGAGAGAGAAAGAGAGAGAGAGCACTGACAGACCTGGGCTCCTGCCACGACAACGATGGGCTTGCTCTTTAACTGCAACGAATACCTCCTCTCTCGCTTTCTCTCTCTTTCTTTCTCTCTCTCTCTCTCTCTCTCTCTCTCTCTCTCTCTCTCTCTCTCTCTCTCTCTCTCTCTCACACACACACACAAACACTACAATAGGATAAATAATTGATTGTCCCGGGGCTTCATGTGTTAAGAACAGAGGAGGCGTGCCAGTAGCGTTTTCACTTCATATTTGTATTGTCTTTAGTCTCCGCCAGTCATCTCCATTTCTACCACCTGTCTCAGTCAGATGCAGCGCTGGAGCGCACCTAGCCCCGGAACTAGCTTTCATCTCTCTTTCTCTCTCTCTCACACACACACACACACACACACACACACACACACACACACACACACACACACACACACACACACACACACACACACACACACACACACACACACACACACACACACACACACACACACACACACACACACACACACACACACAGCTACTGGAGGAACAAAAAAGGAGTGAGATGGGGGAGAAGAGAACATACTGTTTCAGGAGATCATTATCTAGCAGGGAGAAACCAGGACACAAGTTAGATAGCTCACAGACAGCAGCTCTCTCTCTCAATCTCTCTTTTTCTCTCTCTCTTTCCTTCTCTCTGTTTATCATCTACTATCGGGTACTGGGTAACCTTTGTCAGATCATCTCAACAACTAAAATATTTTTCAAAAAGGCTGAAAAATATTTCAATGGAGACAGTCCCCTTTTAAAAAGAGTGGAAGGGAAAAGTAAATCAAGCAGACATGTTGCATGCGTTCCACTTTCCTTCACCCCCCGTTCCTCAACACTTTGCCCCTGCCTCACTGAATGGAGGAACCCCCAGAATGAGCAGCAATAAGTTAGCATCTAGATTCTAAGTCCACATGCATTATACATTAAGCAATTAAAAAGTTTAAATGTTGGGTATTTTAAACCAAGACTGCAGGTCACAGCAGTGGATTTGAGGAACTGCTGGAAATTCTTTCCTGTTTAGCAGGATAAACACCAGATGACTCTTTGGGTGTGAGAGAGAGAAGAGAGCAATGGCCTCTGGGACATGGAGGATATTTTTTTCTGATGATTAACTCGTAGTGTAACCCTCTAACCATCTTTATGTCTCCGGTTTAGAAAAACAAATCAAATTCAAATGAAATCAAACTTTATTTAAAGTGCATTTATAATCGCAACGGACTTTGCGTTAAAAACAGTTTCTGTGATACATATTTCTAATGTGTAGTCAGAGGAATTAGTGAATTATTCTATTCATGGGTCTAGTGATTAAATAGCTGTTTGGGTCCCACTTTGAACAAACTACAACTCATAAAGGCTTTATATAGCATTCATAAAGAGTAGTCAAAGTCTAAAGTTACAGTCAAACATCAACACTCCAAATAATCATCCATCTATAATGACATCATGCATTAAAAACGACACCGTGATTGAAGATAGATCACCAGAAAAACAACCAATCTGTGATGTTGATGATGGCATAACCTTAAACGCACTCGGGTCCCCACAGTGCCAGCAGGAACACAAACCCCCATCTCCCTACGCTTTGGTTCGCCCCTGTAAACAGTGTTGTAATATTAAACACAGAGGGAGTCTGTGGGACCGAACCACCACTCTGGGGCAGATAGGGATGTCTCGCACAGGGTCTGAATCCTGAATCTTGCCATTATGACAATACCCAGGACCCCAGTAGGAACCGTATCAAAGATGTGCCGACGGTTTTATCGTATTAATCAATTGGAAAATATTTATACACACCCCCGTCCCTCATAAAAGGAAATGACTCCTTTTCAAACAGGCAACCAATGCTCCATTGGAGCCCATTGGCAAGGCATGAAAAGTTACAAAGCATCAAAAAGCGAAAATTAAAAATACAAAACACGATAGAGACGGGTAAAAAACTACCCAAGACACATTAAAAGGAAAAGGAAATTATGTTAAAGAATAATTATGGAATGGAATCGTGGATTGACTCAATAAATCACCAATGGCTTCCCTTTGTAATTGTCCAACATTACTTCCTGATTTACCGTGTGTGTGTGTGTGTGTGTGTGTGTGTGTGTGTGTGTGTGTGTGTGTGTGTGTGTGTGTGTGTGTGTGTGTGTGTGTGTGTGTGTGTGTGTGTGTGTGTGTGTGTGTGTGTGTGTGTGTGTGTGTGTGTTTTACCTCGGCTATCCAGCCGATCAATAGGAAGTGCTTGAGGTGGTATTCTTAATTAAGGTAATTCATGGGGTGGCCATTCTGAGGGTAAATTACAAATCACTTTGCACATGTAGATACTGCATCCTCAGACTGCCCTCCAACATCGGTTAAGTTGTGCTATATACCCTCTTCAACATGTTGTACTGAAGACTCAAAAGAGCAGAGGTCAGTGATTTAAAAGATGCTGTTTATGTAGGTACACCACCCTCTGGCCGCACCACACCAGTGAAGTTGTGCTGTGTCCTTTTTAACATTTGGTCCTGAAGAGATGAATGACATTGTACTGTTATATATTTGTTTTGGAAAGGGGGGTAGATCAACTTTAATATTGCAGATTGATTGTGCCTTCAGTCAATGTAATGCTCTGCATCATTTCCAATCCCCCATATACATATTTTTGTAAATATATACACTGTTGATCTATTATTTTAAATATATTTACAGTATATGTATATATACAGTGGGGCAAAACAGTATTTAGTCAGCCACCAATTGTGCAAGTTCTCCCACTTAAAGAGATGAGTGGCCTGTAATTTCCATCATAGGTACACTTCAACTATGGCAGACACAGTAAATCACATTGTAGGATTTTTAATGAATTTATTTGGAAATTATGGTGGAAAATAAGTATTTGGTCAATAACAAAAGTTTCTAGATACTTTGTTATATACCCTTTGTTGGCAATGACAGAGGTCAAACGTTTTCTGTAAGTCTTCACAAGGTTTTTACACACTGTTGCTGGTATTTTGGCACATTCCTCCATGCAGATCTCCTCTAGAGCAGTGATGTTTTGGGGTTGTTGCTGGGCAACACGGACTTTAAACTCCCTTCAAAGATTTTCTATGGGGTTGAAATCTGGAGACTGGCGAGGCCACTCCAGGACCTTGAAATGCTTCTTACGAAGCCACTCCTTCGTTGCCCGGGCGGTGTGTTTGGGATCATTGTCATGCTGAAAGACCCAGCCACGTTTCATCTTCAATGCCCTTGCTGATGGAAGGAGGTTTTCACTAAAAATCTCACGATACATGGCCCCATTCATTCTTTCCTTTACACGGATCAGTCGTCCTGGTCCCTTTGCAGAAAAACAGCCCCAAAGCATGATGTTTCCACCCCCATGCTTCACAGTAGGTATGGTGTTCTTTGGATGCAACTCAGCATACTTTGTCCTCCAAACACGACAAGTTGAGTTTTTACCAAAAACTTCTATTTTGGTTTCATCTGACCATATGACATTCTCCCAATCTTCTTCTGGATCATCCAAATGCTCTCTAACAAACTTCAGACGGGCCTGGACATGTACTGGCTTAAGCAGGGGGACACGTCTGGCACTGCAGGATTTGAGTCGCTGGCGGCATAGTGCGTTACTGATGGTAGGCTTTGTTACTTTGGTCCCAGCTTTCTGCAGGTCATTCACTAGGTCCCCCCGTGTGGTTCTGGGATTTTTGCTCACCGTTCTTGTGATCATTTTGACCCCACGGGTGAGATCTTGCGTGGAGCCCCAGATCGAGGGAGATTATCAGTGGTCTTGTATGTCTTCCATTTCCTAATAATTGCTCCCACAGTTGATTTATTCAAACCACGCTGCTTAACTATTGCAGATTCAGTCTTCCCAGCCTGGTGCAGGTCTACAATTTTGTTTCTGGTGTCCTTTGACAGCTCTTTAGTCTTGGGCATAGCGGAGTTTGGAGTGTGACTGTTTGAGGTTGTGGACAGGTGTCTTTTATACTGATAACAAGTTCAAACAAGTACCATTAATACAGGTAACGAGTGGAGGAGAGAGGAGCCTCTTAAAGAAGAAGGTACAGGTCTGTGAGAGCCAGAAATCTTGCTTGTTTGTAGGTGACCAAATACTTATTTTCCATCATAATTTGCAAATAAATTCATTAAAAATCCTACAATGTGATTTTCTGGATTTTTTTTCTCATTTTGTCTGTCATAGTTGAAGTGTACCTATGATAAAAATTACAGGCCTCTCTCATCTTTTTTAAGTGGGAGAACTTGCACAATTGGTGGCTGACTAAATACTTTTTTGCCCCACTGTATATATATTCCTTCTTTATTATTTTCCACTAACCCTACCACCCCTTCCCCGCTTATGGAAACAGTATATTTTACAATAGTTACCCTTTGTTTGTTTTTAGTCCCAGCCTTCAGCTACCCTCAACCCCATCCCATCTATCTCTGAAGACCTCCCACTTTTGTTCAAGCTGCCATACATTTTTCCACTGTGCTGTGATGTTTCACAACTCAAAACCCTTTTAACCTTTTACTGCAGTGGGCTAAATCAGTGTTTCTTGGTAGTCTTAAACAAATCTACTTTGAAACAAAATGATACACCTCACACACATGGTTATGGGCTTAAAAAAAGAAGACACCTGTACCATGTCAGATATACAGTTGTAAATGTATTACATTTGGAGTTTTCATCCCAATATTACACTTTACACCCATCGCAGAAGACTGAAATATAACAAAACTGTTTGACATAGAAACACCAGATTTTCGTAGACAAATAAAATAATATCTATATTAGTTATGAAATTATGAAAAATATTAAGAACATTCCACCCATGAGGCTAAAGAGTGCACTTTTGGTCATTGACTGAAGGAAAGGAAAAGTCCTTAGCAGGAAAGTATCTTCCTTAGTAAGAACTACTGGTCAGCGGTTGGAGTCGTGCTTCGTTCTGGCAACATAAATAGAGGTATTCAATGTAATATGGAAAATGTAGGGAAATTAAAATGATTATATACATTATACAGATATCTAACTCTAAACCCTTTGAAGTTTCCTCCTATATAACATATAGTCAGAACTACTGGTCAGTGGTTGGTTTCCTGTTTAATTGCACCAACCGCCAGAGAGGTATCTAATGAGGCCTAGTGTTTAACCTGTTGTGGATTCTATTGGACCAGCATCTATCAGAGTGACAGGGTGTTTGTGGGTGCATGCGTGCGTGTGAGAGAGCTGTCTGGGGGTTAGCGTACCACTCCCAGAGGCCTGTGACATCAGTCTTCAAACAGCCCAGCACTTTATTGGCAGCTCTTACAAAGGTACAATTTAGATGGAGAAGAGATGCCTGACCTGAAACCAGCTCAAGATCAATGATGCCACAGGAGGAGGGGTTTCCAGAGGAGGAGGGGTTTCCAGAGGAGGAGGGGTTTCCAGAGGAGGAGGGGTTTCACATCATGGAAGAAGCAGAGATTGATGTATCTATATGGTGTAGAGACACTATGGTATGTTTTATTTAAAAGGGGTCAACAAATCAAAGTTTAGTTTCAAATTTTTACGTTACATTTATACATTTTAATCATTTAGCAGATGCTCTTATCCAGAGCGACTTACATTAATCCATTCAAAAAAATCTGAAAATATCCGACTACATTACTTATTTTATCTCATGGATTAACTTTTGTTACTAGCAGTATGTTTTATATCCCTTCTAGATAAGAATGAGAGTTGTTCATGGTACTGGTAAGAATGAGAGTTGTTCATGGTACAGGTAAGAATGAGAGTTGTTCATGGTACAGGTAAGAATGAGAGTTGTTCATGGTACAGATAAGAATGAGAGTTGTTCATGGTACAGATAAGAATGAGAGTTGTTCATGGTACAGATAAGAATGACAGTTGTTCATGGTACAGATAAGAATGAGAGTTGTTCATGGTACAGGTAAGAATGAGAGTTGTTCATGGTACAGATAAGAATGAGAGTTGTTCATGGTACAGATAAGAATGAGAGTTGTTCATGATACAGATAAGAATGAGAGTTGTTCATGGTACAGATAAGAATGAGAGTTGTTCATGGTACAGATAAGAATGAGAGTTGTTCATGGTACAGGTAAGAATGAGAGTTGTTCATGGTACAGATAAGAATGAGAGTTGTTCATGGTACAGGTAAGAATGAGAGTTGTTCATGGTACAGATAAGAATGAGAGTTGTTCATGGTACAGATAAGAATGAGAGTTGTTCATGGTACAGGTAAGAATGAGAGTTGTTCATGGTACAGATAAGAATGAGAGTTGTTCATGGTACAGATAAGAATGAGAGTTGTTCATGGTACAGGTAAGAATGAGAGTTGTTCATGGTACAGGTAAGAATGAGAGTTGTTCATGGTACAGATAAGAATGAGAGTTGTTCATGGTACAGATAAGAATGAGAGTTGTTCATGGTACAGATAAGAATGAGAGTTGTTCATGGTACAGATAAGAATGAGAGTTGTTCATGGTACAGGTAAGAATGAGAGTTGTTCATGGTACAGGTAAGAATGAGAGTTGTTCATGGTACAGATAAGAATGAGAGTTGTTCATGGTACAGGTAAGAATGAGAGTTGTTCATGGTACAGATAAGAATGAGAGTTGTTCATGGTACAGATAAGAATGAGAGTTGTTCATGGTACAGGTAAGAATGAGAGTTGTTCATGGTACAGGTAAGAATGAGAGTTGTTCATGGTACAGATAAGAATGAGAGTTGTTCATGGTACAGGTAAGAATGAGAGTTGTTCATGGTACAGATAAGAATGAGAGTTGTTCATGGTACAGGTAAGAATGAGAGTTGTTCATGGTACAGGTAAGAATGAGAGTTGTTCATGGTACAGGTAAGAATGAGAGTTGTTCATGGTACAGGTAAGAATGAGAGTTGTTCATGGTACAGATAAGAATGAGAGTTGTTCATGGTACAGGTAAGAATGAGAGTTGTTCATGGTACAGATAAGAATGAGAGTTGTTCATGGTACAGATAAGAATGAGAGTTGTTCATGGTACAGATAAGAATGAGAGTTGTTCATGGTACAGGTAAGAATGAGAGTTGTTCATGGTACAGATAAGAATGAGAGTTGTTCATGGTACAGATAAGAATGAGAGTTGTTCATGGTACAGATAAGAATGAGAGTTGTTCATGGTACAGATAAGACTTTATATTTGAAGAGGGGTGAAACCAAAGGGTCTGGAGAGGAGAACAGTTGATGAAATACACATCTCTTGTCCGAGATGAGAGTGTATGTGTGTATGTGTGCATGTGTGCATGTGTGTATGCGTGAATGTGTGTGTGCGTGTTCATGCATACTTGTGTGTGTGTGTATGTGTGTGTGTGTGTCCATATGTTTTGTAGATTGAATAAAAACTGTATGGAGGCTACGGCATAACCCCTGCAAGACAAACTCACCGCCGGTCTGCTCCCCGCTAATTCAAAGCAATTCTATTCTCCCACCAGCACCACCACTGACGCCCTTTCGAAAAAATGATGCCAATTGAATTACACCACGTTCTCCGCTTCTCTACTGTGCAGACAGGAAGCGCCTCGTCTCACCATCTATAACACAGGCCTCCCAGCCACTATTAAACCAAGATATTCAGATCGGGACGAAACGAAACGCATCATCAGAACAACACGTCGCGGCGGAATGCCACACAGAACGGGGATAAGTGGCAAAGAGGCCTAAGAACAAGAGAGGAGAAGAAGAGAGGAGAGAAGAAGAAAACGCTGTAGTTTACTAGTTGATAAAAACAATGCTTGCTTATGCCAGCAGAAACAGGCTTAAATACACCCCCATGAATATGCAATTTCTGTGTGAGCAGCCTGACAACAAAGGGTATCGTGTTGTTTTTGATGACGCTAGGGTGTCGGTCGTGTGCCAGCCAGCATGTGGAACAACAAGGGACAGACAAGGCAGGGGCCTACTTACCTACTGAGGCATCCTGCAGTTACCTGTGTCTGCGTTTTTCACTGTGCGAACACGCGTGAGCGGGGATGTGTGTGCGTTTGTGGACGTGTGCGTGCCTGAATAAGAAGTGAGGAATTCTGGCGTTTAAAGTCAGCCTATTAACATCTGAAAAATGGCATTTAGGTTTTGGGCCTTTGAGGGTAAATGAAGCAGCTCCAGTCTGAACGAACAGCAGGTGAGAAACGGAAAAAGGGGTCACTCACTGACTGTGTCTAATGTGGTTATGTGGTTACCGTGGACACAATGGTGTCACAGTGGTGTCACCGTGGTGACAGGATGAGTGACGAGGGTGCGGTGTCTGAATGGTAGATATAAATGTACAGATGGGCTCTGTTGACCCGAGTCCTGTTCCTCCGCCCACTTCCTAATGGAGAGAGACTGGGGTGTTCTCATTGGTTCTCATGTTTCATATGTTTCCTCAATGGAAAAGGATAGCAAGGACCTTGCTATCATCCAATAGGACAAAACCTCCACAAAACTGTTGTTTTCTGTACAACGTTCGTTTAACAAAGAGAAAGCTAAGAAGAAGGAATTATCTCTGTTGGTATCGTTCAGGTGCTAAGAAAGAGGCCTTTGAATCCTGGCAGAGCCAACAGTGTAAATAAACACTGAACAACAAGCACTCAACAACGACGCTGTCAAACAGTCACTTCAAGAAGTGTCAAAAGTTCAGCCCTTTCAATTACACACATTTTAATATTCATGTCAGAGTCCCTCGGCTAATTAACATGCACCGTTTTTTTTTTAAGGCTAATTGTTCAAGAAAACTGTGTTTTATGTTGCGGCAGTGATAATAACTAATGATGGATGAATTGCATTAGCATACATTTCATCATACCCAGACCAAGAGAATATCTGATCATTGTGCCACAGAGAATTGCTCTAAGTTAGAGGAAGTTCATTTCATTATCTCCTCCTCCCTCCTCCTCCCTTGTTCCTTTAAAGCCCCGCCGCTTTACAATAATTGGAAAACAGAATAAAAGATTAGCTTTTTACTGGATGACGGGACGCTAATAAAGTGTGATGGAATGTTAGCGTAGTAGCGTTACACAGGGACTGGCTGCCAATTATAGACAGGCAGTCTTATAGACGGGATAGGATGGTGGAGGACCCACCTCTTCGTCTACTTTACAGTACAGTACCATCAGGAATCCTTATAGCAGACTGGGCTCTACTGTGGATTACGGGTGAGGTTTGGTGCTTTTATGGCTATAACGGAGGATGAGACACAGGTCTAATCAGGCCCTGTTTAAACATAACAACTATGCTATAGATCAAGGAATAGGTCAATCACACTAACAATTACAAAAACCATTACCAGCACAAGAGACATCACACACGCACGCAAGCACACGTTCACACACACACTACAGTTGAAAAACAGAGCAATAAACCAGATGTAACTAACAGATTAATCTATCTACACTCAATAACCAACCAACCCTCCCAGCCTCCCTCCAGACCTCTAGAACCAGCAGGGCCCCCCAGACGAGCTGCTCTCCCCTCCCCACTCATCAGTCACCCTGGGCAGCCTCTCCCCGGACAGGGTCCCCCCTGACACCCGTAATGGCTGTTTGATGACCCTCATAAAAGGAGTCAATGTATTGATGGGAGCCCCTTTGAGGACCAACAAAGTCATTTGTATGGGGATCAATTCAGTTCAATTCATAGGAAGAGGAGGGAGGGGAATAGACGGAGGAGAGAGGGATGAGGGGGGAGGATAGAGAGATAGACCAACACGTGTGACCTCTCGGATCAGTGAGTGGGCGTGTGTTGACACAGACAATCTGCTGTGATGATAGTCTGTCTGCAGCGTCGACGTTGTTATTAAATCATTGAATCGCTCCACAAATCAGATTATCATGTAGTGGGTCTGGGCGCATTATTCTACTGTCTCTATGGTGACTATCCTCCATGGGAGGATTTACAGAGGACTGTTGCAGTCTTGTGTCTGTGTTTGTATAGTCCAAATATGGAGCACTAATGTAAATGCAAGGACACTCTGCTAATTGTTACTATTTAAAACAACAAAAATAACTCACCAACAACCTTCAGCTGGCAAACTCCAACAGAGGACCACCCTGGAAGATAAACAAAGTTAGTGTTTTATAACACCTGAATAAACAAAGGTAGTGTCTTATAACACCTGAATAAACAAAGGTAGTGTTCTATAACACCTGAATAAACAAAGATAGTGTCTCATAACACCTGAATAAACAAAGTTAGTGTCTTATAACACCTGAATAAACAAAGGTAGTGTTCTATAACACCTGAATAAACAAAGGTAGTGTCTTATAACACCTGAATAAACAAAGGTAGTGTTCTATAACACCTGAATAAACAAAGGTAGTGTCTTATAACACCTGAATAAACAAAGGTAGTGTTCTATAACACCTGAATAAACAAAGGTAGTGTCTTATAACACCTGAATAAACAAAGGTAGTGTTCTATAACACCTGAATTAACAAAGGTAGTGTTCTATAACACCTGAATAAACAAAGTTAGTGTTCTATAACACCTGAATAAACAAAGGTAGTGTTCTATAACACCTGAATTAACAAAGTTAGTCTTCTATAACACCTGAATAAACAAAGCTAGTGTTCTATAACACCTGAATAAACAAAGTTTGTGTCTCATAACACCTGAATAAACAAAGGTAGTGTTTTATAACACCTGAATAAACAAAGGTAGTGTTCGATAACACCTGAATAAACAAAGGTAGTGTCTTATAACACCTGAATAAACAAAGTTAGTGTTTTATAACACCTGAATAAACAAAGTTTGTGTCTCATAACACCTGAATAAACAAAGGTAGTGTTTTATAACACCTGAATAAACAAAGTTAGTGTTCTATAACACCTGAATAAACAAAGTTTGTGTCTCATAACACCTGAATAAACAAAGGTAGTGTTTTATAACACCTGAATAAACAAAGGTAGTGTTCGATAACACCTGAATAAACAAAGGTAGTGTCTTATAACACCTGAATAAACAAAGTTAGTGTTTTATAACACCTGAATAAACAAAGTTAGTGTCTCATAACACCTGAATAAACAAAGGTAGTGTCTTATAACACCTGAATAAACAAAGGTAGTGTTCTATAACACCTGAAAAAACAAAGGTAGGGTTCTATAACACCTGAATAAACAAAGGTAGTGTTCTATAACACCTGAATAAACAAAGGTAGTGTTTTATAACACCTGAATAAACAAAGGTAGTGTTCTATAACACCTGAATAAACAAAGGTAGTGTTTTATAACACCTGAATAAACAAAGGTAGTGTTCTATAACACCTGAATAAACAAAGGTAGTGTTCTATAACACCTGAATAAACAAAGGTAGTGTCTCATAACACCTGAATAAACAAAGGTAGTGTCTCATAACACCTGAATAAAAACAAAGGTAGTGTCTCATAACACCTGAATAAACAAAGGTAGTGTCTCATAACACCTGAATAAACAAAGGTAGTGTTCTATAACACCTGAATAAACAAAGGTAGGGTTCTATAACACCTGAATAAACAAAGGTAGTGTTTATAACACCTGAATAAACAAAGTGTAGTGTCTCTATAACACCTGAATAAACAAAGGTAGTGTTCTATAACACCTGAATAAACAAAGTTAGTGTCTATAACACCTGAATAAACAAAGGTAGTGTTCTATAACACCTGAATAAACAAAGGTAGTGTTCTATAACACCTGAATAAACAAAGTTAGTGTCTCATAACACCTGAATAAACAAAGGTAGTGTCTCATAACACCTGAATAAACAAAGGTAGTGTTCTATAACACCTGAATAAACAAAGTTAGTGTTCTATAACACCTGAATAAACAAAGTTAGTGTCTCATAACACCTGAATAAACAAAGTTAGTGTCTTATAACACCTGAATAAACAAAGGTAGTGTTCTATAACACCTGAATAAACAAAGTCTCATAACACCTGAATAAACAAAGGTAGTGTATAACACCTGAATAAACAAAGGTAGTGTTCTATAACACCTGAATAAACAAAGGTAGTGTCTCATAACACCTGAATAAACAAAGGTAGTGTCTTATAACACCTGAATAAACAAAGGTAGTGTTCTATAACACCTGAATAAACAAAGGTAGTGTCTCTATAACACCTGAATAAACAAAGGTAGTGTTTATAACACCTGAATAACACACCTGAATAGTAGTGTTCTATAACACCTGAATAAACAAAGTTAGTGTCTCTATAACACCTGAATAAACAAAGTAGTGTTCTATAACACCTGAATAAACAAAGGTAGTGTCTCATAACACCTGAATAAACAAAGGTAGTGTTCTATAACACCTGAATAAACAAAGGTAGTGTTCTATAACACCTGAATAAACAAAGGTAGTGTCTTATAACACCTGAATAAACAAAGTTAGTGTCTCATAACACCTGAATAAACAAAGGTAGTGTCTCATAACACCTGAATAAACAAAGGTAGTGTCTCTATAACACCTGAATAAACAAAGGTAGTGTTCTCATAACACCTGAATAAACAAAGGTAGTGTTTTATAACACCTGAATAAACAAAGTTAGTGTCTCATAACACCTGAATAAACAAAGGTAGTGTCTCATAACACCTGAATAAACAAAGGTAGTGTCTCATAACACCTGAATAAACAAAGGTAGTGTTCTATAACACCTGAATAAACAAAGGTAGTGTTCTATAACACCTGAATAAACAAAGGTAGTGTCTTATAACACCTGAATAAACAAAGGTAGTGTAGTAAACAAAGTTGTCTCATAACACCTGAATAAACAAAGGTAGTGTTCTATAACACCTGAATAAACAAAGGTAGTGTCTCTATAACACCTGAATAAACAAAGTTAGTGTCTCATAACACCTGAATAAACAAAGGTAGTGTTCATAACACCTGAATAAACAAAGGTAGTGTCTCTATAACACCTGAATAAACAAAGTTAGTGTTTTATAACACCTGAATAAACAAAGTTAGTGTTCTATAACACCTGAATAAACAAAGTTAGTGTTCTATAACACCTGAATAAACAAAGGTAGTGTCTCTATAACACCTGAATAAACAAAGGTAGTGTTCTTATAACACCTGAATAAACAAAGTTAGTGTCTCATAACACCTGAATAAACAAAGGTAGTGTTCTATAACACCTGAATAAACAAAGGTAGTGTCTCATAACACCTGAATAAACAAATGTAGTGTCTATAACACCTGAAAAACAAAGGTTGTCAAAGTTTATAACACCTGAATAAAAATAGTGTTCTATAACACCTGAAAACAAAGTTAGTGTCTCATAACACCTGAATAAACAAATTGTTTACTATAACACCTGAATAAACAAATAAATAACACCTGAATAAACAAAGGTCATAACACCTGAATAAACAAAGTATTTTTTATAACACCTGATTATTAGTGTTCTGAATAAACAAAGTTATTTTCACCTGAATAAACAAAAGTACTCATAACACCTGAATAAACAAAGGTAGTGTTCTATAACACCTGAATAAACAAAGTTAGTGTCTCATAACACCTGAATAAACAAAGTTAGTCTTCTATAACACCTGAATAAACAAAGCTAGTGTCTCATAACACCTGAATAAACAAAGCTAGTCTTCTATAACACCTGAATAAACAAAGTTATTGTTTTATAACACCTGAATAAACAAAGTTAGTGTTCTACAACACCTGAATAAACAAAGTTAGTGTTTTATAACACCTGAATAAACAAAGTTAGTGTCTCAAACACCTGAATAAACAAAGGTAATGTCTTATAACACTATAACAAACACACAGAAATGACTCAAGCACACAACAAAACACTGTGGCAAATACTGATTATTCAATGAAATTGTCTTTATTCACAATGCAAATAACTGGCCTGGCCTCATAATGTTAACAAATTGTTTACTTACAGTACAAATAAATCCCTGAATCATCAGTAATAATATTTTTAGTGTATTATTAGTGATTGCATTATTTTCACCCATATTTTAAAGTACTCCTAAACCATCATCTGAAAGTCTATTCAGAAACAATCCACACAGCCAGAACAATTTGAGAATTCCCCTCTCCAAATAAGGAATACAATAATAATCAATTCAGCCAGAAGAGACCAGAAGTGGAAGGCAGGTAGCTAGAAATTGACAACAGATATTAGAATAATGTAAAGTAGCATATTAGACAACAGATATCTGCTTACCTAATGAATGAGAATAATGTAAAGTAGCTATTAGAGTGTGGGAGAACTCTGGCCTGGCCTCTGCTTACCTAATGAGACTGTGTGGATCTGTCTGTCTGCAGCTCCCCACCTTCTCCTCCTCTTCCTCCTCCACTACCACCACTCCATTCCTGCTCCTCCCAGAAAGAGAGAAGAGGGGGAGGAACGAGGGAGGGAGGGAGGAGGGAGGAGGAACGCATACCGGAATCTGTTGAAGGAATCGGAATCCAGGAATTTGGAATGATGTCCACAGACAGCCCCAAGACCAAAGGAAGGGGAGAGTAGATAACAAAAATAAAGAAAGAGAAAGAGAAAGAGAGAAGAGAGAGAAAGGTAGTGTTCTGCTCTCTGACCACTGACGCTTCCAGAATGAGGTCACCTTGTTTCTTCACCATCTCTTCCTCCTCCACTACCACCACCCCATTCCTCCTCCTCCTCTTTCCTTCAACAGAACAAAAAGAGAAAAGAAAGGAAATGAAAAAAGGAAATGAGACCTCCTGAGAAGAAAGCTCTTCGGCGGCAGCACCAGGTGAGAGGAGAACGAGCCAGGAGGTTGGGGATGGGGGGATGACGGAGGGAGGGGGTGAAATGAAAGTATGTTTTGAGTGAAGTCCAATGGCAGGTCCTGGCGGTGTAGCCCGGGAGAGAGAGTGAGAGCCCCAGTGTCTGCAGCTCTGCGGCACCAAAAGAGGATGTGATGAGACTGCATGGCTAATGAAGGAAGCAGCCCTGCCTGCTGCAGCCGAGCCTGGCTCCAGAGAGCCCAGCCTCTTCTTATCCTCCGAGTTCATCACTAATTCAACAACGTTGATCATTTCATTAGGTTCCCGCGTATTTTCCAGGCCCCTTATCAATAAATGATGGAGGCGGATGGACCGGGGGCTGCCCCTACTACTACGCTACGGTTTAGCTTAACACACACACACACAGAGACACACACACACACTGAGTGTAAGTACACGCACACTCACAGTAATAGTTAGGCCTACACATGTCAGGTACCTGAAATTCACACTACTCGACAGCACACACACACACACACACACACACACACACACACACACACACACACACACACACACACACACACACACACACACACACACACACACACACACACACACACACACACACACACACACACACACACACACACAGGGATGGAACAGATGGCAGTCACAGAATCACAGGAGCTTCTCAGGTAAATAAAACAGTACCTGGCACCACAGTACAGCAGCTTCTGACTAGGTACATTGGTGGTGGCATAGGGAGCTTAACCAGGGCTGCATGTGTGACACACACACCCTCACACACAGTAAGAGACAGAATGGGAGCTCCAAAGTGAGTCCAGGGATTGCTTCTAACCACATGTGTTTATTAACTCTCTCAATTAACCATGGGTGTCTCTCTTAAGGTTTACAGTGGTTTAGACCAACAGGGACCTACAGGTGGTCTCTTAAGGTTTACAGTGGTTTAGACCAACAGGGGCCTACAGTGTGTCTCTGAAGGTTTACAGTGGTTTAGACGAACAGGGACCTACAGGGTGTCTCTCTGAAGGTTTACAGTGGTTTAGACCAACAGGGACCTACAGGGTGTCTCTCTTAAGGTTTACAGTGGTTTAGACCAACAGGGACCTACAGGGTGTCTCTCTTAAGGTTTACAGTGGTTTAGACCAACAGGGATCTACAGGGTGTCTCTCTGAAGGTTTACAGTGGTTTAGACCAACAGGGACCCACAGGGTGTCTCTCTTAAGGTTTATAGTGGTTTAGACCAACAGGGACCTACAGGGTGTCTCTCTTAAGGTTTACAGTGGTTTAGACCAACAGGGACCTATAGCACATTTAAATGTCAGACAGTAAGCCCTAATCCCAATTTAAACCTGTTTTGCTGATTAAATATAAACTTTACATCTGTGGATACAATGCTATTAATTCAATCATTAGAAAGATGATTCACTAAGAGCAAAGGGAGTTAAGTAGGAAAAAAGGACACAGACGAGCAGCTCGCTGAAATAACTACTGAAATATTCATTAATAAAAATTAAAGCCTGGATCTAATGACAATGAGTACATGTGTAGAGACTCTCCTGTCTGCTTCCTTGGGCAAGCCCTCAACATGGCAAGCCCCCTTTCAACATGGGCACACAACGGCCCCCTTTCAACATGGGCACACAACGGCCCCCTTTCTACATGGGCACACAACGGCCCCCTTTCAACATGGGCACACCCCTTTTTAACATGGGCGGCCCCCTTTCAACATGGGCACACAACGGCCCCCTTTCAACATGGGCACACAACGGCCCCCTTTCAACATGGGCACACAACGGCCCCCTTTCATGGGCACACATTTAACATGGGCACACAACGGCCCCCTTTCAACATGGGCACACAACGGCCCCCTTTCAACATGGGCACACTGCCCCCCTTTCAACATGGGCACACAACGGCCCCCTTTCAACATGGGCACACTGCGGCCCCTTTCAACATGGGCCCCCTTTTAACATGGGCACACAACATGGCCCCCTTTCAACATGGGAACATGGGCACAACGGCCCCCTTTCAACATGGGGCCCCTTTCTACACACAGCGGCCCCCTTTCAACATGGGCACACTGCGGCCCCCTTTCAACATGGGCACACAACGGCCCCCTTTCAACATGGGCACACGGGCCCCCTTTCAACATGGGACACGGCCCCTTTCAACATGGGCACACAACGGCCCCCCTTTCAACATGGGCACACAACATGGCCCAGCCCCTTCAACATGGGACACACAACATGGGCACAATGGCCCCTTTCAACATGGGCACATGGACACAACGGCCCCCTTTCACATGGGCACACAACATGGCCCCCCTTTCAACATGGGCATGGGCACACACACGGCCCCCTTTTCAACATGGGAACACAACGGCCCCCTTTCAACATGGGCACACACGGCCCCCTTTCAACATGGGCACAACGGCCCCCTTTCAACATGGGCACACAACAGCCCCCTTTCTACATGGGCACATGGCCCCCTTTCAACATGGGCACACAACAGCCCTTCTCAACATGCCCCCTTTCAACATGGGCACAACGGCCCCCTTTCAACATGGGCACACAACGGCCCCCTTTCTAACATGGGCAACACAACGGCCCCTTTCAACATGGGCACACAGTGGGCCCCCTTTCAACATGGGCACACAACGGCCCCCTTTCAACATGGGCACACAACGGCCCCTTTAACATGGGCAACACAGCGGCCCCTTTCAACATGGGCACACACAGGCATGGGCACACTGCAGCCCCCTTTCAACATGGGCACAACATGGGAACACAACGGCCCCCTTTCAACATGGGCACACAACGGCCCCCTTTCAACATGGCCCCCCCCCCTTTCAACATGGGAACACAGCGGCCCCCTTTCAACATGGGCACACAACGGCCCCTTTCAACATGGGCACACAACGGCCCCTTTCAACATGGGCCCCCTTTCAACACAACGGCCCCCTTTCAACATGGGAACACAACGGCCCCCTTTCAACATGGGCACACAGTGGCCCCCTTTCAACATGGGAACACAAACGGCCCCCTTTTAACATGGGCACACAACAGCCCCCTTTCAACATGGGCACACAATGGGCACACTGACCCCCTTTCTACATGGGCACACAACGGCCCCCTTTCAACATGGGCACACACTGCGGCCCCCTTTCAACATGGGCACACAACGCCCCCTTTCACATGGGCACACACAGCCCCCTTTTCAACATGGGCACACTAGCGGCACCCTTTCAACATGGGCACACAATGGCCCCCTTCAACATGGGCACACTGCGGCCCTTTCAACATGGCACACAACAGCCCCCTTTCAACATGGGCACACTGCGGCCACACACTTTCCACATAGGCACACACACACCCCTTTCAACATGGGCACACTGCGGCCCCCTTTCAACATGTATTGTATAGTAAACACTAACATAAGGCAACGTGACCCCATTCAACATGAACTATATCTTTCAACATGGGCACACTGGGCCCTTTCAACATGGGCACACAAACGGCCCTTCAATCAAATTAAAGTGTGGAAAACATGGGCACACAACTGTTTCTGGACTTTGTTGAACATGGGCTCTCAACATGGGCATTTCAACAAACCCAACATGAGCACACTAACTGTTTATGTATGGGCACACAACGGCCCCCAATCAACATGGCACACGGCCCCCTTTCAGACATGGGCCTTCATAGTGCAACACCACATTAACATGGGCACACAACGGCCCCCTTTCAACATGGGCACAGGCCTCCTTTCAACATGGGCACAACCCCCCTTTTAACATGGGCACAAACTCTTCCTTTCAACATGGGCACACAACGTGTTTACCAGCTTGGCAGACAAGCGGCCCCCTTTTAACATGGGGCACAGGCCCCCTTAACATGGGCACACAAGAGGCTGGCCCCTTTCACTACATGGGCACACAACGGCCCCCTTTCAACATAGGCACACTGCGGCCCCCAAATTTTATCCAACAATATCCTCCACAACGGCCCCCTTCTACATGGATACAGACCTTTCAACATGGGCACAACAGAGGAAGAAACATGGAGGAGTGGATACGGCCCCCTTTCAACATGGTTCGTGGGACAGACTGGACACAACCACGCTTCAACATGGGCAAGAGGGACACAACCGAACATGGGACACAACAGCCCGTTTAACATGGGCACACTGAGCCCCTCAACATGGGACACAACAGCCCGTTCTCACATTGGACACAACGGCCCCCTTTCTGACATGGACAGGTAGAGCTGCCCGCTGATAACATGGACACAACAGACGGCCTCCTGACAGGGACACAACGGAGTCCCCTTTTCACAGGGCACAACTGGCCCCTTTGAGTGGGCACAGGGAGAGATCACAGGGAGTCCACACACACGGGAGGACTGTCTGATATGTGCACACAACGGCTGGATTTCAACATGGGACAGACGGGCCCCTTTCACAGTGTGACAGCACCAGGTCAGAGCTCAGAGATCCCAGGAAGCCAACATGGTTAGCCAATCAACATGCCACAGAGGCATTATCAACATGAGACACAGAACAGGCCTGTCAACATGGGCACACAATATGTCTGTTATAACATGGACTATATACTTTCAAGGAACTGCTGTTGTTCAACATGACACAACGGCCCCCTTTCAACATGACCAGGGAGAATTCCATGGACACAACAGTTTCAACATGGACTACAACACCCGTCTTTGTAACTAGCTATAATGCCCCCTGTAACATGGGTACACAACTGCCCCTTTTAACTGGACAGACAACGGCTCCCTTTTATATCAGTGGACCTGTGTTCCCATAGGCATAATTATCCTTTCTACATGGGCACAACGGCCCCCTTAATCAACATGGGCACACTGAATTTCAATTTATTAAATATTGCCCACAAGTACATAAACAAAATAGCCCCCTGAAACAATTTGGCAACTTGGGAAAATTTATAATTTGGGAGACATCCTGCTTGGGACACTGCACAAACCCAGACAGATATGTACACACATATTTCAACATGTAGCTATTTCAACAGAGACAACACACGCCCCCCCAACAGTAACTGACTGGTCTGTTTGTGGCTGCCCCCTTTCACTGACAGTGGGTACAAAAGGAGCCCCCTTTCAATCAGGGAGCTCAACTCCCCCTTGATAGAGTACTGGTGTTTTGAGCATCTGCCAGTTCCCCACCCATGTTCGGGGAGCTACCGTGGGCTCTTCAAACAGCCTGCCTGTGTCCTCTTCTGTTTGATCCTCCTGAAGAGGGAGAGGAGGAGAGGGACAGGGGCACACAGTGGGGAAACCATCAAAACTTTCAGTAGGGAGAACACAACCCAGGTTGCAGAACACAACTCCCCCTTTCCAACACTGACTGACTGGAGTCTGAGGTTAGCCCAGGGAGGTAGAGCTGGATGCTGATCAGACAGACAGCTGAACCGCAATCAAACAGACAGACCCCCCTAGACATTAGGTGAAGGGACAAGGAGGAAGAAAGGCAGGGAGGGAGGGATAGGTGTTCACCATGACGCACACTGGCAGATAAACAAGCAAGAGGAGGGACTGGGAGAGAAGAAAGTAATGTTGCTATGTTGAGAAAGTTAATGATCTGCTCACTAGGTTTCAACATGGTTTAGACCCCCTTTCAACATAGGCACACACACCACATTCACATGGGACACACCAGGTCAGACCCAACAGACCCAGACACAGGCTTGATGTTGATTCAGCATGGACTAGGCCCCCTATTAACAGACCACAGAACAGCCCCACAAATGGCATATTGGGTAATTGAACAGGGGTTATGAGGCTTGTAAAATGGGCAGAAACTGGATAAATAAATGACACAGCAGCCCCTTTCAACATGTGTTGGTTTGGTGTGCTCACAACGTTTGAAATGGACACACTCCCCCTTTCAACATAAAAGCCTGACAGGAACAAGTTACATGGACAATCCATTTATTAAATAACATGGAAAACAACAGGAAACCCCTTTTAACTGGACAATGGTCCCCTATTCACATCCTGCACTAGTCAATGCTGTTGACAGATATGGACACACATACGGAACACACTCTCTCTATTTCGCAAGAGAAATGTATTGTATAGGTGCACTGGTAATGAAACGGTGACCACATTGTGGCTAACTGACATGTCAAGAAAGAATTCAATCAAATCAAATTGTAAACAGAGTTTTCTGTGTGGTTTGAGGCCCCTGAATTCAACAGGTAGACCTATACTGTGAAATCTTACAAACAAGCCACTGCGTGTGTCCTCATTTCAGTTTTTAAAAAGAGGATGGATATCTGTTGGTCAGTGTAATTGAAAAGTAGTAGTAAAATAACAATAGTGTGAATTTGATTTGGGCATTCTATGTTTTGTTCTGATTTATACAGGGGGGACCGGTCAGAGGCAATGTCAGGGGTCTCTGATTGAGGGAATATGTACATGTAGGTAGAGTTATTAAAGGGACTGTTTCATTTTTGATTATTCGCGAGGAGAGTTTTCTGTGGTGTAGAATATGATGAAAGTAGTCTGGGTAGCCATTTGATTCTGTTTATGCAAACTCCTATTTTCAAGGGACGAAATCATTACATTCAAGTGCAACACCACAACAGGGGAAACACATCAAACTACACAGCTGGTGTCTCAACACAACCCAGGTAGCAGAAAACAGTTCCATGACTAGGGTGTGTTGGAGCTTTGACAAGAGGGCCTTCCTCTGACAGGAAACTGGTATAATAATAAATAATATAATTGTATATGAGCTGGATGCTGATATTGGTATAAAACTACACTCTTGAGTATTATCAGATAACCTGCATGGATACATTCACAACCATTTAAAGGAAGAAGGGAGGAGTCTGAAATGGTCCCCAGTGATTCACTATGTAACTAGACTGGCAGTGATTATCTGGATGGGTTGAGCATAGGTGCCATAACAGACCGCAATGATGCAACCAGTCAGGATGCGCGAGTCGATGGTGAGCTGTAGAACCTTTGAGGATCTGAGGACCCATGCCAAATCTTTTCAGTCACCTGAGGGGGAATAGGGTTTGTCAATCACCCTTTCACGACTGTCTTGGTGTGCTTGGACCATGTTAGAGTTTGTTGGTGATGTGGACACCAAGGAACTTGAAGCTCTCAGCTCCATTGCAGCCCCATCGATGAGAATACGGGCGTGCTCAGCATGCTCTTTTTCCTGTAGTCCACAGGTGTAGTTGTGTTTATTGAGGGCTGTGATCTGACACAAAATCTTAGCAATATTATTCTAGGACAAAGACCCCTCACTATCATCTTCCTCACTATCATTATCTTCATCACTAACATCATGTAATGGAAAATGTATTCAAACATGGCTGTTATACATCTATCCACTGAATATATCACAGCAGCATTTATCGTTGCCTTATTTTTACAAATTGCATTTAGTCACTCCAAATGTATAAAAGTGATAAAATATTGACCATAATGAAGTCATTATATATGATGTCAACGAGGAGCTCCGTAAAATGTGTGATTTCCACAGCCTGGAAATGTAAGACACTTCTGTGAACACCAGACAAAGAGGATTGTTGACTAGAGCTTTCTGCAGACACACCTCGTTCACTGACACGGAAAAGACTGGATACTGTGTCTGCCAGGGATATGGGGAAAGAAAGAGAAAGAGAGGAGAGAAAGTGTTTGGTGAAACGGAGAAAAAAGTTCCCCACCCAAGACTAGATACTGTGTCTAGCCTCAGTGGTTATGGGAGAAAGAAGAGAAAGAGAGGGAGAGAAAGTGTTTGAGGAAACAAACGGGAGAGAAAAGACTAGATACTGTGTCTAGTCAGTGGTCATAGAAAGAAGAGAAAGAGGGAGAAATAAGAGAAAAAGAGATACAAATGTCTAGTCTAGGGTGAAAAAAACAACGACAAAGAAAGTATTGGAGGGACGGATGGGAGACAGAGAGAAAATGAAGAGAGGGAAAGTGGGGAGAAATGGATGAAAAAGAGATAAAGTGAGACAGAGAGAGAGAGCAAGTAAGAAGGTGGGTGAAAGAACAAAGAGAGCCTGGGTCCCCTTTTCACCAGTCCACCGTCTGAAGAGGTGGGAGTGAAGAGGTGGAGTGAAGAGGTGGAGTGAAGAGGTGAAGAGGTGAAGAGGTGGAGTGAAGAGGTGGAGTGAAATGATAGACACCTTTTGAGGCAGCCATGAATCATATGTCATGGAATTATGTCCACAGCATTTAATAATATAGAGCTGGCTTAGCACGGCTCAATGTATTTCTGTTACAGTGGTCGCCATGTGTTCATCAGAATGAACAACTTGCTCATCTCAGCACGGAGCACGGCCCCGGATGGGGAAAACAGAATTCTGGGGCCCCCTTGTAAAAGGAGGGACACAATTGAATCAGGTGTCTGCTCCTCTTAAGGAAATTTTTGTCTGAGGGGAAGCGCCAGCCCACTTAATGAGAAGCAGGACCATCGACAGTGACGAATGGAGGGTGACGCTGGGTGGGCGAGAGAGAGAGGTGAGAGAGAGAGAGAAGAATGGAGGGGAGAGAGAGCGAGATAGAGAGAGAGGTGAGAGAGAGAGGAGAGAGGGGAGAGAGAAAGAGACTAGAGAGAGAGAGAGAAGAGATTCACTGAGAGAGGAGAGAGAAAGAGAGAGAGAGAGAGAGAGAGACAGAGAAGAGAGGGGAGAGAGAAAGAGAGAGAGGTGAGAGAGAGAGGAGAGAGAGAAAGTGAGAAAGCGAGAGAGGTGAGAGAGAGAGAGGGAGAGAGAAAGAGAGAGAGAGAGAGAAGAGAGAGAGAGAGAGAGAGAGAGAGGGGAGAGAGAGAAAGAGAGAGAGGAGAGAGAGAGGGAGGGGAGAGAAAAAGAGAGAGAGAAGAGAGGGAGAGAGAAAGAGAGAGAGAGAAGAGAAGAGAGAGAGAGGTGAGAGAGAGAGAGAGGAGAGAGAGAGAGGAGAGAGAGGGAGAGAGAGAGGTGAGAGAGAGAGAGAGAAGAGAGAGAAGAGAGAGGACCATCGACCAGTCCGAGAGAGAGAGAGAGAGAGAGAGAGAGAGAGAGAGTGAGAGAGAGAGAGAGAGAGAGAGAGAGAGAGAGAGAGAGAGAGAGAGAGGGAGAGAGAGAGAGAGAGAGAGAGAGAGAGAGAGAGGGAGAGAGAGAGAGAGAGGAGAGGGAGAGAGAGAAAAGAGAGACGCCACCACAATATCTATCTGCATCTAGGCCCAGTGACGATTTGTCATTCAGGAACACTCCACCCCTCCTCACTCTCTCTCTCTCTCCCTGTCCCAAGTCTTCACCCGGGGACACTTGGCTCCATATGCTCTCTATTACTTGCCGTTTATTTGGACATATATTCTGGGGAATGATGACAGCTAATAGAGAGGTGAACGTCCCTCCTCCATGGGTTCCTACATAGAGGACACATCTTGATGATGGTCATTATTCCGTGTTGACAGATGTCTCCCCCATGTCATGGCTGCTCGTCATGGCAAGTGTGGTGGCTACTCCCAGCATGCTATGCAGTGCAGGTCCCTCTCCTCTCTCTCTCTCCTCTCTCTCTCTCTCCTCTCTCTCTCCTCTCCTCCTCTCTCTCTCTCCCCTCTCCTCTCTCTCTCTCTCTCTGTCTCTCTCTCTCTCTCTCTCTCTCTCTCTCTCTCTCTCTCTCTCTCTCTCTCTCTCCCTCCCTCCTTCCCCTCTCCTCCCCACCAGGGACAGTTATTACCGTCCCATTTTGGGTAATAGGTTTCATTTAATAATTCTGGAGTGTAGCGGAAAAATCTGGTTGATGGGACGTATTTTAGGGTGATCTGACAGATCTCCATCTTGATGATGGTTCAATCATCAATGTAATCACGGTGTCTGCAAATGTCACGGCATGCATAATAACTGGCAATCTGTGGGACTCCATTTTTGCAGTTCCATTGTTATAGATTATTTAAGTCTTCACACTTCATTTTTCTAAATGTTCATGACCTTTTCTTTATCAATGTGAACATTCAATGCTACCATTTTCATATGGGTGTAACGAACTTGATGAAGAAGTGGACCAGAGGTGCAGCGTGGTACATGTTCATGATTCTTTAGAACGTCACGTTCCGTCAGCTACGCAATCAACAAAAACAACATCCCACAACCTAAGGTGGAAAAACAGGCTGCCTAAATATGATTCCCAATCAGAGACAACGATAGACAGCTGTCCCTTGTTAACCATACCTGAAAATTTAAGTCTTCAAAACTTCATTTGAACATAAATGTTCATTTCCAAATCAATGTGAACATTCAATGCATAAAAGGCTCTCTAAGTCATTTGGGGAACTATCTTGGTATTAAGTTTAAATATTTATTTAACCATGAAATACCCTTGAGTTAGAAACCTATTTTGCGAGGGAAGTACTGGTTTCAGTCAAACATGGAAGTGACATGGGTCATGGTTTTGTTGCCATGTCTTCTGATGCTAGTTAACATTGACAAATTGCAATAAATAAATTGTTTAACAAATCAATCAAAAACATAGAAGATAACATGGGTTAATATACAAACCATGCTCACTCTTCACCTTGTGGATGCACACTATGTTAGCAATATGCAAATAAACGTCAAACCTATGAGTGAAAAGCTCAGCAATCTGTCACCTAAACGGATTATCGGAAAGTCAAAAACCGAGCCCCACAAAAGGGGAACAATATGGAAATTTCCATTGGCAAAAGCATCCCATACTCGTCTAGGACCGAGACTGAGTAGCCAGCCCATAGCCTATTCCCAAGAGTTGTTCCATCACTGTCTTCAATTTCTTCAATCCAGTCTGAAAATGGAAGTGAAGGGAAAAATCTCTACGGGTTTGATGCATATTGACCGAACATTAACAGTGATCAGGCTTCTAATTTGGGTTCTGACAGGCACCACCATTCATCCGCCATCTTAGTTATCGCTGATGGCTCTGTGTTTGAAAAGGATCCTGGGTGTTATTGGTATCCGTTTCCCTGTAGGGGTTGACCTCCATCGCTGTAGTACACCACTCTAAGCCACAGAAGGAGCTGTGATGCTAATTTAGCATCAACATATGCCATATTCCATACATTCCGTCTACATCAAGGAATGGTGAGTTGACATTCAGCAGCTCCGCCACTTTGGGAGCCCGATTCTGACCTTTTTTCCCCCACTAATTGGTCTTTTGACCAATCACGTGAGATCCTTTTCAGAGCTGATCTGATCAAATTAGAGCAATTAGTGAAAACAAGATTGACATTGGGCTGCCTGTGTAAACACAGCTTTAGCGATGTAGACATTGTAACTGGACGAGCACAGCTGACAATCAGCCTCGGCCTGAAACACAATGTTATCAATAGTGAGGATCACGATCAATTGAGCACATTCCAATAGAGAACACGGTAATTGTGAGGACAGAATGGAGAAGTAGGCGAGAGGAAGAGAGAGAGAGAGAGAGAGGGGCTGGAGTGTCCATCCCTGTCCGTTGATGTATGCCCTTTAAAGCCATATTACACCGGACCAGACATGGGCTTACATTGAATTGTGTGAAGTAGATAGTAGAGGCTGTTGCTGCATAGATCACTGATATGAGAGAGAGTGGTGGATGGATGGATGGAGGGCTTCAACTCCAACTTCTCTTCTCTCTCTCTCTCTCTCTCTCCTCTCCCTCCCTCCCAGTTGAGTTGAGTTATGAATTATTGACCTCGTAGTCTGGACCCAGGCTCATTACTGGGAAGGGAAGTGTCGGCCATAGTTCCTGGTTTGTGATGCTGGGAGCGAGAGGAGCAGTATGGGCCGCCCCACTCTTGGCCCCGGCTCTCCCTCTGACCATGCGGTCATACTTACTCTTTAATGGCCTGAGAGAGAAAGGGATCGGACTTGGATGGACACTGAGTTGGAGCCTGTCTATCTGCCCCAGTGCTTCTCATCAGGTCAGGTACCCATGGATGGACACTGAGTTGGAGCCTGTCTATCTGCCCCAGTGCTTCTCATCAGGTAGGAGAGTGGGCCAGGCAGCACGTCCACCCATGGATGGACACTGAGTTGGAGCCTGTCTATCTGCCCCAGTGCTTCTCATCAGGTAGGAGAGTGAGAACCAGAGCCAGGCAGCACGTATGGACACTGAGTTGGGAAGTGCTTCTCATCAGGTAGGAGAGTGGGCCGGGCAGCACGTCCACCCATGAGTTGAGCCTGTCTATCTGCCCCAGTGCTTCTCATCAGGTAGGAGGGACACTGTCCGGATGGACACTGAGTTGGAGCCTGTCTATCTGCCCCATTACAGGTTCCTCCACCCATGGATGGAGTTAGAACCAGCGCTGGAAATCTTAGGCATACAGTATATGAGTAGGGATGTACATTGACAGGCTGAGGAGGAAAGTTCTTGTCTTAAACTCTGTCTGTAGCAAAGTTTCTAGAGGTTGAATTTAGCACAGACGGCACGTCAAGAATGCCTTGATCTCGCAAATGAGAAAATCAATGTGGAGCCGTACTGTGTTTGGAAGAACAGAGAATCATTAAAACTCAAAATACCAAAGTTTTACCCCAAAATATTTTGTTGCTTACTAAACCACAGCCCAACCAACTCAGATGATCTTTCTGGTAGACAAAGATATTCTGGTTCAATGAAAAGTTAACACAATCCCTCAGCTCAAACTCCTATCTTATAAAATAACCCACAAGGCCTAGCTGCCTACAGTAGCCTACATCCTGTATGTTTGTATCCAGGGAAGAGAAGAGGGCTAGTACGTGAAACACAGACACCAGACGAACAGCGAAAAACAATGGCTGACTGAAACGCCAAAACATCAATCCGAGTACGTGTCAGGCTGCTCCCTGCAGAGATCCACGGGACACGGGAGAGGGACCACACAAAACGCAGCGGCTGCAAATGAGACGTGACGACACTATAGATTACTGCGTGTTAAACGGCCTAACCAGGACAGGGGTGGGGAAGGAGGGGAGGGAGGGATGGATGGACGTGTTAAGGTGGGGAAGGATGGATGGATGGATGGATGGGAGGTTAAGGGGGAGGGAGGGGGGAGGGAGGGAGGGAGGGAGGGAGGGAGGGAAGGAGGGAGAGGAAGGGGATGGATGGTACGTGTTGAGGTGTTATGGGGAAGGAGGGAGGGAGGGGATGGATGGTAGTGTTAAGGTGGGGAAGGAGGGAGGGAAAGGGGGATGGATGGTGTGAAGGTGGGGAAGGAGGGAGAGAGAAGGGGATGGATGGTACGTGTTAAGGTGGGGAAGGAGGGAGAGAGAGGGGATGGATGGTACGTGTTAAGGTGGGGAAGGAGGAGGGAGAGAGGGATGGATGAGGTGTTAAGGTGGGGAAGGAGGGAGAGAGAGGGGATGGATGGTACGTGTTAAGGTGGGGAAGGAGGGAGAGAGGGGGATGGATGGTACGTGTTAAGGTGGGGAAGGAGGGAGAGAGAAGGGGATGGATGGTACGTGTTAAGGTGGGGAAGGAGGGAGAGAGATGGATGATATGTTAAGGTGGGGAAGGAGGGAGATGAGAAGGGGATGTGTGTAAGTGTGGATGGTAAGGTGGGGAAGGAGGGTGAGTGTGTGTGGATGGATGGATGTGTGTTAAGGTGGGTGTGTGTGTGTGGGGAAGGAGGGAGGGGAAAGGGGATGTGTGGGTGGATGGTGTGTTAAGGTGGGGAAGGAGGGAGAGAGAAGGGGATGGATGGTAGTGTTGGGTGGGGAAGTAAGTGTGGTGGGAAGGAGGGAGAGAGAAGGGATGGATGGTACGTGTGTGGGGAAGGACGGAGAGAGAAGGGGATGTGTACGTGTTAAGGTGGGGAAGGAGGGAGAGAGAAGGGGATGGATGGTACGTGAAGGTGGGGAAGGAGGGAGGGGAAGGGGATGGGAAGGAGGGAGAGAGAAGGGGATATGGTGTGTTAAGGTGGGGGAAGGAGAGAGAAGGGGATGGATGTGTGTTAAGCATGATATAAAGGGAAGTAGGGGAAGTATGAGAGGTGTGTAGTAGGGTAGATGTGTGTGTGTAACTGCATGCATTCATACATGTGAGCGTGCGCATCCCTATTGTGGATGGATGTTGGTGAGGAATCATCAGAGTCTATTCCCAGCCGTTTCATCCATCAGGCCCCAACCAGCCAAGGATCCTGCGAGAGAACACGTAGAGCTGCCACCACGACGGCAGGCGGCTTTGACACACACACACACACACACACACACACAAGAGAGGAGAAGAGACACAGTAGTTGTTGTTTGAACTGGGAGTAAACGCAGTGAAATGGTGGAGCTGGAATATTTACATCACACTGCGGGTCCACACGAGTCGGGGACGGCCCTTGACGTTTTCTGTCACACCGCTTGACAGCATCATCTCTCGTTGGAGGTATTGAAGGCTCCAGCCTCATTAGGGGACTGTGTTTAACACCAGCTTTGCGTTGATGAAGAGAATGGGCTGCCTAGCTAAACCTCAAGGCCCCAAACAAACAACGAAAGGGAGGGAATATTTAAAGTGTGTCACTCTGTCCCATTCCGCCAAACCTGATTGAGGGAGAAGACTCATGACAATGATATTCACATGACAACCCCAAATGGACCTAAATGGACAGCTAACTGAAGCATGTGTTAATGAGGTAAAATGCTAAGAGGATAATGACAAGAATTAGTTAAGTGTAGAATGCAAATTGACTTGAGCTCATAACTGGGCCTGTACTCGGAGGCTGTGTTTAGACAGGCAGCCCACTTCTGATCACTAATTGGTCTTTTGACCAATCAGATCAGCTCTGAAGAAGATCTGAAAAAGATCTGATGTGAAAAGATCTGATGTGATTAGTCAAAAGGCCAGTTAGTGGGAAAACATATCAGAAATGGGCTGCTTGTATAAACGCTGAGTCCTAATGTGTCATTGCAACTTTGCAACAGGAGAGTGTTACAATGGACACTCCATTCTCAGATGTGCTGCTATTGTTAGTACGACTGATACAGTAAGTAGATACTGTAGGCCTACATTCCCTAAGACATGAAACTCAATCTCCATTGTATTCCTCTTTATTAGTTGCTCAAACGGAACACTGACTAAAGCCATACAGGTTGGAATAGCAATACAAGGGGATTCACTCGAGTGATCTGGAAGGAAAGCATTTACAAGCACAGCAAAGGCCTGTTTTCTGCTCTCTCTGTCTCTGTCTGACTGTCTCTCTCTATTTCTCTCTCAGTCTTTCTCTCTCTCTCTCTGTTTCTCTCTCTCTATCTGTCTATCTCCCCCTTCTCTCTCAGTCTCTACTCCCTGTCTCTCTGCTTTCTCTCTTCTCTCTCCTCAGATCTATTGTTCGGGAGCACAACAACCTGCTTGAGATGCAACCTCTTCCTCACAGACGTTTTTAGTCAGAACAAACCGTATTTACCCAGCAATTACCAGCCGATGCTCTTCATCTTGTGATAAAGCCGTCCCTGTTAAAAACAAAAACAAGGCGCAGGTTCTCCCTCACCAAAGAGTCTCATTTTGATTCAAGAAGACATGAAAAGAGGGCAAGTGAGGGGCGTCGGCACACCTCAGATGGGAAAAGAGAGAGAAATCGAGCTTGATTAAAAAGGAAAACAAACCAAGCTCCAACAAAACACAAACACTCAGCACGCTTTCCTGCGTCCCAAATGGCACCTTATTCCCTCCATAGTGCACTACTTTTGACCCAAAATCTATAGGCCCTGGTCAAAAGTAGTGCACTCTACAGGGAATAGGGTGCTGTTTGGGATGCAGATGGTGTGTTTGTGTGGCGGCCCCCACAGTAAAAACAGCTAATGTGTGGGTATGCGTTATGAGCCAGGCGAGACGGAGGAGACGAGAAGACGAAGAGCATTTTAAAGGGGAGAGAGTGATGAGACGGATGCTCCTCAGTTTGCTTAGCTGACATATTTACACAATTATGTGGGGTTCTGAAACGCGAGCATCCTGGATTTTCTCCTTCTCGACAGTCAAGAAGAAGTTTAGCTTTTATTTATTTTGTATTTTGTTTGAGTGTCACGTTGATTAAACGAGAGTACACGGTTATAGATTTGCTGGATAATGTCACGTGGCAGAACATTGTCATCGTTCTTCTAACAGAGCACTACGCTGAGTTAACCAACTAATCTTGGTCAACTCATATTAGGACTGAGCTGTAGCTAAATGACACATACAGCGACTGGAAGTTATTTTACTATCTATAATATTGAATCCTGAACCTTGAGATTGCAGTACTGATAGTTTCACTGATATGATTTTAAGTAAGAGACAATCAATTGAATATGTTACACATGGTATGAAATGAACCAAAT
Organism: Oncorhynchus keta; assembly: GCF_023373465.1. Taxonomy (NCBI): domain Eukaryota; kingdom Metazoa; phylum Chordata; class Actinopteri; order Salmoniformes; family Salmonidae; genus Oncorhynchus; species Oncorhynchus keta. The sequence continues at coordinate 52,093,540 of NC_068449.1, read as the reverse complement.
GAACTAAATCAAATCCCTTCTCAATCCTATATTGGTTCTTACAGTATGATTAAAACTGTCACACCTCTGCTGTCCCTTCAGCCATCTAACTGACAAGGTACATGTTTGCGTCACAAGCACATAATAAAAGAGTCTATGCAATAATAACACTGTAATGAAACACAGTGAAATAATGCTATGGGCAATTAAAATCAACCCGCACAAAGAGACCACCCAACCCCTAATACATATTCGCTCCCTCCACCCTCAAAATCCATAGGAATTGCCTAGTCTTTTCTCCCTTAGTCTCTGAGGCATTCACGTACAATGGGACCATTTTTTGGGGATCATATGCTTATCAGGCGAGGCCCCTTTCTCTCCTCTCCCTCTCGTCTTTCTCCTCTTTTTTGAGCCGCAATCTTTTGGCCCCTCAATCACAAGCATATTACTCCTCTGTCAGGGCAAAGCACTTCCTAACGACAGCCGGAGGCCAGCTGGGACTGAGAGAGGGCAGGAGGCACACGCATTAACATAATAATCCAACCGCACTCCCCACAGGCCCCGGGGCCAGACAGCACATTATGTAGTAGGTAGGAGGGCCCCCTCCCCCTTGTGAAGGTGGTCGTCGTGGAAGAAGAAGAAGAAGAAGAAGCAGCTTTGGTGGACGGCGTGCCTGTCAACCTGTGGCGACTGTGTCACTCTGTGATACTAGGTAGCGGGGTTGTCGTCTCAGAAAACAGAGATGGTACAGTGGAGCGATGATGTCTGAGGGGTTCTTATTGAAGGGAGGGCTGTTGCTTATCTAAATGCAACTAAATACATTTCTCGGCTTCATGCTGCTAACTTCTGTACATTATGAAATATGTCATATGGCCTATTCTCAGGTATCAGTTGGCCAGATTGCTCCCTGCACTATACAATATCTACTAGCATTGTGCATCCCAACTCAACGCATATACAGGTAACTGGCAAAATAAAGGAAACACTTGAGTGAAAGAGGAATGCAAAGTACATTGAAAGCAACAGGTCTGGTTCCAGAGTTAATTAAGCATTTGACATCCCATCAGGCTTTGGGTAAAAATGCCCAGTGTTATTTTGGCTACCCTGGCTAGAAGAAGAGATCTCAGTGACTTTGAAAGACAGGTCTCAAATGACCATAGAGGGTTTAAAGTGGTGTGTTTGTGTGTATCTCAGTCACCAGATCTCAACCCAACTGAACACTTATGGGAGATTCTGGGCAGCGCCCGAGACAGCGTTTTCCACCAACATCAACAAAACACCAAGTTATGGAATTTCTCGTGGCAGAAAGGTGTCGCATTCCTCCAATAGAGTTCTTGACAGTTGTTGGTGTTTCCTTTATTTTGTCAGTTACCTGTAGCTTGACACACAATACAATACAACACAGTAGAAGCCTGACACATATTTCTGAGCATAGGAATAATCTCCTAACCTCCTCATGTTTTCTGAAGTGAAATGCAGAGACAGAGGCCTTCTAGGAGGACAGAGAGAAGGGGGATCACAAGGAGGGTTTCCCCAGGCCTCCCAGTGGCATTGGTGCTCCCCCCGCATTACCCAGCCTGCACTGGGCCTATGATCCTTTGCTCTCGTTGGTCCCCTGGCACCTTGTATGGCCGCGCGCCGCACCACGTCTTTACTCACACCAGAGACTCGCTAGCTAGCGATCCTCGTGTCAAAGCCTTCTATTCCCCAAATAAAGAAGGAGCACAATGCCTGGAGACACAAACAACTAGAAACCCAGAGAGAGAAAGTGCATCAACCTAGCATCAACCCAGCATCAACCTAGCAGCAACCAATCACAGTAATAGGGACTTTGTTGTGTCTGTAAATCCTGATTGTGTTGTATGTGGGTCCACAGGCTCACATGGGAAGAGACAGCTATTACTAGGTCTGGGAAATAGCAGCAGAGAACTAAATGTAGTAGGGTTTTCCGTAGGAGGTACAGTATGTCCTAACAGTCAGTTAGTTGAGAACACCTCAAACTGTGGCCCAGACTGTCAGACAGTATAGAACAGAAGGCTGTCAGTAGCAGGCTGAGCCTATTGAATTCACTAGGAGGTAGGAAGGAGGGTAGGAGGTGAGGAGAGAGAGAGAGAGAGAGAGAGAGAGAGAGAGAGAGAGAGAGAGAGAGAGAGAGAGAGAGAGAGAGAGAGAGAGAGAGAGAGAGAGAGAGAGAGAGAGAGAGAGAGAGAGAGAGAGATAGATAGAGAGAGAGAGAGAGAGAGAGAGAGAGAGAGAGAGAGAGAGAGAGAGAGAGAGAGAGAGAGAGGAGGGCCTACAGCAGCACCTAGATCTTCTGCACAGATTCTGCCAGACCTGGGCCTTGACAGTAAATCTCAGTAAGACAAAAATAATGGTGTTCCAAAAAGGTCCAGTTCCCAGGACCAAAATACAAATTCCATCTAGACACTGCTGCCCTCGAGCACACAAAAACACCTGGGCCTAAAAATCAGCGCAACAGGTAACTTTCACATAGCTGTGAAGGGATCAGAGAGACAAGGTAAGAAGGGCATTCTATGCTATCAAAAGGAACATAAAATTTGACATACCAATTAGGATCTGGCTAAAAATACTTGAATCAGTTATAGAACCCTTTATGGTTGTGAGGTCTGGGGTCCGCTCACCAACCAAGAATTCACAAAATGGGACAAACACCAAATTGAGACTCTGCATTCAGAATTCTGCAAAAATATCCTCTGTGTACAACGTAAAACATCAAATAATGCATGCAGAGCAGAACTTAGACCAGTACCCGCTAATGATCAAAATCCAGAAAAGAGACGTTAAATTCTACAACCACCTAAAAGGAAGCAATTCCCAAACCTTCCATAACAAAGCCTGTCACCTACAGAGAGATGAACCTGGGGAAGAGTCCCTAAGCAAGCTGGTCCTGGGGCTCTGTTCACAAACACAAACATACCCCACAGAGCCCAAGGACAGCAACACAATTAGACCCAACCAAATCATGAGAAAACAAAAAGATAATTACTTGACACAATGGAAAGAATTAAGGAAAAAAATGTGCAAACTAGAATGCTATTTGGCCCTGAACAGAGAGTACACAGTGGCAGAATACCTGACCACTGTGACTGACTGAATCTTTGACTATCTACAGACTCAGTGATAATAGCTTTGGTATTGAGAACGGCAGACATGGCTCTCAAGAAAAGACAGGCGATGTGCACACTGCCCACAAAATGAGGTGGAAACTGAGCTGCACTTCCTAACCAAATGTATGACCATATTAGAGACACATATTTCCTTCAGATTACACAGACCCACAAAGAATTTGAAAACAAATCCAATTTTGATAATCTCCCATATCTACTGGGTGAAATACCACAGTGTGCATCACAGCAACATGATTTGTGACCTGTTGCCACAAGAAAAGGGCGACTAGTGAAGAACAAACACCATTGTAAATACAACCTATATTTATGTTTTGATTATATTCCCCTTTGTACTTTAACTATTTGCACATCATTACAACACTGTATATATACATCATATTACATTTACATTGTCTTTATTCTTTTGCAACTTTTGTGTAATGTTTACTATTTATTTTTTATTTCACTTTTGTTTATTATCTATTTCACTTGCTTTGGCAAAGTTAACATACGTTTCCCATCCCAATAAAGCCCTTAAATTGAATTGAGAGAGAGACAGACAGACAGACAGACAGACAGACACAGAGAGAGAGAGAGAGAGAGAGAGAGAGAGAGAGAGATAGAGAGAGAGAGAGAGAGAGAGACAGACAGATCTCCACTATCTCCATTCTCTACAACAACCTGATCAAGGGGAGAGCAAGGTAGCGGTAGACCTCCCTCTATCCTCACAGCCCCCGCCCCCACGGGAGAGACTCTCTAATTGGTGGAGAGGGCAACCTGCCCGTGCCCGCGTGCCGTGCGCTCTCAGATCTCTCCCAGGACCTGGCAACATGCCAATTACTGCCAATTGTCGGGCCCGGTGGTTGAGATGTGGACAGTTGTCCACGTGGGATATGAGTGGAGGTGGGGGCCTGGCCAGTCAGAGAATATTCCACCTGTCTAACGATGTTCCTCTGAATACGTCACATCACCCACCAAATCTTCTATAAGTATATTCTAGAAGATATGAGAGAGGTCATCATTTTATAAGACAAAACTGCTTAAATGATCAATAGAATCAAAACACTGAGAAAAGGTCATATTTTTCTGTACAAATGCCAGGCTTTGGATCAGTTATTTCAAGCTAGGGCCTGACTAACACTAAGTGACTCTAACTGAGAAAACCTGTACTTTCAGAGATCTCCATGTTCAGCCTATGTATAGAATGAGGAGCAGACCATTATGGGACTGCTCAGCGGAAACTGAACATATACCAGTTCATCCATTATCCATTAGCTGTTCATCACGGTTAGGGTCAGGGCTAGACCACAACCTTTCCTCACAGCCTAGGAGGGGGGAGAGGAGAACTGATAAAATAGATATATAGACAGAGACTAGATAAAAGAAAGAGAGAGAGAGAGAGAGAGAGAGAGAGAGAGAGAGAGAGAGAGAGAGAGAGAGAGAGAGAGAGAGAGAGAGAGAGAGAGAGAGAGAGAGAGAGAGAGAGAAAGAAAGAGAGAGAGAGAAGAGAGAGAGAGAGAGAGAGAGAGAGAGAGAGAGAGAGAGAGAGAGAGAGAGAGAGAGAGAAAAGAAGAGAAAGAGAGAGAGAGAGAGAGAGAGAGAGAGAGAGAGAGAGAGAAGAGAGAGAAAGAGAGAGAAAGAAAGAGAGAGAGAGAGAGAGAAGAGAGAGAGAGAGAGAGAGAGAGAGAGAGAGAGAGAGAGAGAATGAGAAGAGAGGAAAGAAGGAAGAGAGAGAGAAAGAGACAGAGAAAGAGAGAGGGAACTAGCACTAGCTCACCCACAGCTTGACTAAAGCTTACAGAACAAGGAAAACCAAAAGAGCACGTCAAGAAGAAGAAGAAACAGCCATAATTCTTCTAGTTGGACTAACATCACTATAATGCTATTTAATTGTGTCTGCAAAAATCTTTTCAGAAGAGCATGGTAATTTTACCCTGATGAATTATTCAGTGCACATTAATAATGGTCCAGGCCCAGCAGACGACAGTAGAGAGAGAGAGAGAGAGAGAGAGAGAGAGAGAGAGAGAGAGAGAGAGAGAGAGAGAGAGAGAGAGAGAGAGAGAGACAGAGAGAGAGAGAGAGAGAGAGAGAGAGAGAGAGAGAGAGAGAGAGAGAGAGAGAGAGAGAGAGAGAGAGAGAGAGGGAGAGAGAGAATGAATGTTTACTGTTAATTTTTGCACTTTATATATTCACTTTGTATGTTGTCTACCTCACTTGCTTTGGCAATGTTAACACATGTTTCCCATGCCAATAAAGCCCATGAATTGAATTGAATTGAATTGAGAGAGAGAGAGAGAGAGAGAGAGAGAGAGAGAGAGAGAGAGAGAGAGAGAGAGAGAGAGAGAGAGAGAGAGGGAGGGAGAGAGAGACAGACACGTTTCAGGAGGAGTAATGAGCTGCCCAACTGCCGAGGTTCAGAGTCAGGATCTCACCATGGCAGTTCTTTCTTCCTGTTTTAAAGACATGAAGAAATGACCTATTTTATGGTAACCTAGTCTCTGTCTGAAAGGTACTGGGCTGTTCAGTATAGTGTGTGTGGGTGTAGAGTCTGAAAGGTACTGGGCTGTTCAGTATAGTGTGTGTGGGTGTAGAGTCTGAAAGGTACTGGGTTGTTCAGTATAGTGTGTGGGGTGTAGAGTCTGAAAGGTACTGGGTTGTTCAGTAGTGTGTGTGGGTGTAGAGTCTGAAAGGTACTGGGCTGTTCAGTATAGTGTGTGTGGGTGTAGAGTCTGAAAGGTACTGGGCTGTTCAGTATAGTGTGTGTGGGTGTAGAGTCTGAAAGGTACTGAGTTGTTCAGTATAGTGTGTGTGGGTGTAGAGTCTGAAAGGTACTGGGCTGTTCAGTATAGTGTGTGTGGGTTAGAGTCTGAAAGGTACTGGGCTGTTCAGTATAGTGTGTTATGTTCTTACTGGGTTGTTCAGTATAGTGTGTGTGGGTGTAGAGTCTGAAAGGTACTGGGTTGTTCAGTATAGTGTGTGTGGGTGTAGAGTCTGAAAGGTACTGGGTTGTTCAGTATAGTGTGTGTGGGTGTAGAGTCTGAAAGGTACTGGGCTGTTCAGTATAGTGTGTGTGGGTGTAGAGTCTGAAAGGTACTGGGCTGTTCAGTATAGTGTGTGTGGGTGTAGAGTCTGAAAGGTACTGGGCTGTTCAGTATAGTGTGTGTGGGTGTAGAGTCTGAAAGGTACTGGGTTGTTCAGTATAGTGTGTGTGGGTGTAGAGTCTGAAAGCACACGGAAAAGCTTTCGTAGTTCCTTTCAGGTGGACTAACTTCTGTTGCTTTGAAAGGTGAAAAGTGAACGCAGATTTGTGTGGATAGTTTAACATTTCCTCACAAACTACAGTATTTGTCAATCCAACATGATTATAAAATCCAAAACAGGAAGAATGAATCAGATAATACTGCAGATTGAGCTTCAACAGAGCAATATTCACAATATATTAACACTTTACCCTGTATTCAATTCAAACTATCCCCCCCACCTAAAACTAAAAAGCACACAGTTTACACCGGTTACCACATACATGATAAATGTAGGATGATCAAATATACATGTCACGCTGAAGGCAACTGAATCAATACAAAGAGATGTTGTGCATTATGGGGCTCTGAGATGTGTGTGGTGCATTATGGGGCTCTGAGATGTGTGTGGTGCATTATGGGGCTCTGAGATGTGTGTGGTGCATTATGGGGCTCTGAGATGTGTGTGGTGCATTATGGGGCTCTGAGATGTGTGTGGTGCATTATGGGGCTCTGAGATGTGTGTGGTGCATCTCTGTAATGAAAAGAATGGTACAGTGAGAAGAATGATGGGAAATTAGATGGAAGGAGTAAAACAAAAGGTCACTAGCAGGAAGTAGAAGGGGCAACCCTTACTCAAGGCTTTATTTGAGGCCTCCCAACACCCAACCAACACAGACAGCCCGTTCAGAGGCACCATGTATATGTGAATTTGTATGAACCAGGAACATGGAACGAGGATCACCCTGCATCGGCACTCATCTATTCTGACACCTTTTCATAAACGGTTAGGTGGAGGGGGGATGCTTTCCATCAAAGCACCACTTTCTATACTTAATCATGAATAATATGATATACTGGCAAACGTCATAGAAATGCATAGCATCTATAGGTTGAACGCCATTGAACAATGACTTTTAAGTGCACTGGAACATAACAAGGCTGTCGGAATATGCATGAGCATACGGGCCAAGATGAAACGGTCTTATTTTCCTATCCGTGAAGCAAGCAGAGAGGAGCAACAAATGCTTTCCCAAGGCAGCCAGCTTTCTTAACTCTTCTTATTTTCTCCGTTTAAAGCCAAGGGTCTATTCTAAACATTTGTGTATTAAACATAACACACAAGATGGAATAAATGGAATAACTCCTTAAAAGAAGTGCAGGCCCTCCAGGAGAAAACAGCCACAACAATATGGAACGGCAGCGATAGTTCTCAACGTCAGTCTGAATAACACAAACAACCGCTGGGAAAATAGTCCAACACTTCAAAACTCAATTCTAAAGAGAGTAAAATTAAGAATACATACGTCAGGCTCATAACTTAGGAAGATTCAGTTGGCCGCTGTTCATAATTAACTGTATTACTCCTTCATGTCTTCCTTCCACATTCAGGAAAACACCGGGCTAATACTGCCTCCGTTTGGAAAATAGAAATATCACTGACATTAATGCAGGAGACATAATACATGCATATAATGTATGACCTCAGACTAAGCTTCTGTGTGATGAGCTACTCTTGCAGTTCCTACAGGCAGGCGCCCTTCAACACGTTCAGTTTTCAAGGCGGCGTCTCTTTTCTGCTACATCTAACAATGCTCCATCTCAAAGGTAGGCCATATAACGCACCATGGTATGAGCTCAATCTGCTGACTCTTACTCTGTTTGTTTGTTTGTGGTGGGGAGTAAGGAGGTGTTGGCTCCGGAGCCTCAGATCGGCATTAAAAGCTGATCTGGCTCCTTCTGACGAGGTGGGGGAGATGCTCCTATATCCGACTTCCTGTTGTCGACGCACGTTCGTGTGCCGGGAAAAAAAATCTGCTGCAACCGAGGATAAATCCTACAGCACTTTTTGCACTACGCCGAAAGAAAATAGTTAATTAGATATACAAATTCTACCCAGATTGTTATTAATGGGAACTGTGGAGTAAGCAACAAATATTTTGTGCCCATAAGTAATTCTCAGGTATCTTTGATCTGCGGCCCACAGCGGATGATGCTGCGTACCGCTGTCTGAGCTTCTGGGACCCTGCCAGCGCCAGACATCTGGCTACTTTGTTATCATTGGCTGATCTGCTCCCGGGAGGCCACTCTTGTGACACCAGGCACAGAGTGTCCTGGCAAGGAAAATTATCAGCACATTTTGAGTGGATTAGAGCTCCAAAGTGGTCCTCAAATCTCTACAGGGGGGCTGGTGTACCCCGATCCATCGGGGGTTCCTCAGGGCTCGGTGCTGGGGCTGCTGCAGATCTAAAACAGGGGGCTTAGCGTTTGGAGATCGGCTCACACCCATTGCATCATGGGTCTTATACAGGGTTGTGCACAAAAAACTTGAAATAAGAGGGAAAAAAACATTGAATTTCATAATTCATAACTCAAAATCCATAACAACTGCTTCTGTAGCCAAAATGTCAACATTTACTATTTATTTTCTGCAATGTCAACACACTCAGGCATTTCACTGTACTTGACAATATAACTTGAAGCAATCACTCATCACACATTTTAGGAAGGTATTGCCAGTGACTCCTAGGCCTAGAGACGACGAGAGATTATTGACATCAGCTGATCATAGTGAATGATGATGTACATCTGCTAGCTAGCTAGTTAGCTATGCTGTCAAAACAAACTAGTTTTTACTTGATTTGAGTTTGTTGAGCTGCTGACATCTGCCTCTTATCAACAAGCAGTGAGAGACACACATGACAAATCCAACTCAAAAGTAGTCTCCTGCCAGTATTTCAATCTCCCGCCCGGCATCCCGTAGCCACAGCACGCAAGTCAGACAAGTGCGATTTTGGGGGCGGGAGGGCAGGGGAGGAACATTTTCAGAGATTGAAGAGCTGATGAAATGAGCTAGTTTGATGTGCAATTCGTAATGTTACATTTAAAATAACAAATGAAAAGAGACTCAAATAAAATGTCAAACTTATTTTTTAAACTCACGAGCTGCGAGGGCACATTTTCATAAGAGGGCAAAGGGGCAGGTGCTCTAAGGGATCTGCCAGGTTTGAAGAAAGAAAAAACATTTGAAGACGAGTACCTCTCGAGTTCATTATTCTGAATCTTCCGAGGGTGTTTAGAGTATAGATGTGAATGAATTAGCATAGAGTGAGGTGTTTTTAATGTGAGGACATTCAGACGCTCCGAATCCAACGTAATTCAATCACAAAATCAGATTCGTCAATATGCCATTTTATAACGTTGCCTAATGCAATTTTGGGAGATTCTCATTTCTCAAATCAAATTTAGTCAACTTTGCAAATTCTGACTGCACCACAGTCATAATATATCCTGGCACAGTTAGCCTATGCCACACTAGAGGGGTTACATTAGCTACCAGCCTTGTCTGTAACACTTGAATCTTCCCCACGAAACACTTGGTAAGAGGCCAAAGGAAAAGATTGCTGCCTGAGCACTGGCTTAGACAAAAAAACAACAGTTTACGACAAGCTGAACCCTTTTCACAGCATTGATTGAGGTGTCGTGTCTTTCTCCTTTTTCCCCCTCTCCACTTTTCCATTTGTGAATACAAAGCTGCGGTGACCTATAAATATTACATGGTGTGGAGATGCAGAGCAGGAATTAATGACTCGGGTGTGTGTGAGAGACGTGTCTATGGCAAGTCCCTATGGGGTTCTGCTTAGGCAGGCACTCACTGTGAGGAGGGTGTGGTCTCGCTCTCTCTCCCTCCCTCTCTCTCTCTCTCTCTCTCTCTCTCTCTCTCTCTCTCTCTCCACCGTTGTCTCTTTCTCTCTCTGGTTGAGCTTCCCTTCCACGTCTTCTAGCGTCCTCTTAGGGGTCAGAGGTTACCTGGCCACTGTGCCATGCCCTGATTGGCCTGCATGCCAGTGGCACTGTGGTAACCACCCATTGGACATCAATCTGAGTGTTCACACAGTCATCCATCAACCTCTCGCCAGCTGTGATTAACTCAGCATATACAGGGCTGGAGCTTCAAAGCTTCACTAACTGTAGCACAGCATTTGGGAGCTTCCTGTATATCTCCGCTAGGTCAATGCAGGCTCTCCACCATATTTCCATATTTCATCAGGGGATTGACATGGTTGAACTGACCTCATTCAGAGAGCAAATGAACGGCTGAACATAGATTTCCAACAGGGATTTCCCACAGTGCTATAGCATGGAAGCATATGGCGCGCACACACACACACACGGTACCACTCTGCTCAAACACCACCAAACGTAACAAATCTAACTCTGAGTAAGTCAGTTGGAAGGGGCTTGCAGGAGAAGAGGATTTTCCTCTCTGCTTAGCGTGATGAATGAGATGAGGAGGGGGCACTTGACACCTGTCAGCCAACTAGCCAGGCACAATTACCTCCGTGGGGGGAGGAACGATAGGGGGGACTTGCTGGGGAGTTGCTGCATCGCTCCCAGTGAAATTGGGGAAAGCGTTTGAAGATGATTAGCGCTACAGACCCTGTCTTCGTGGCCCTGTCCAACCTGCTGAACGGCTCCCTTTGATCAGCCTGCCACGTTTTGTGTCAATAGCGCGGGGCACACCGAATAAATTATAAAGTTATACACACAAAGTCAGCAGGTAAAGTGCTTCGCTCGATAATCGGTGTGCTCGGTGACAGGGCAGCTGATTGCCTCTAATGAACGCCGTGGTCGAAGACGGGCACCGATGGGCGGCGGACAAACTAGTATGGCGTTACCATGCTCGGGCCAATGAAGGCAGCCTACTCGGCAGTCACATGATCAAACATAAAAAACGAGAAAGGATCCTCAAGAAGAAAATGTTCAAGATTTCCGCATTGAAGAAACGAGTGGTGCATGCAGGGTAGTTTGGATGAAATCTTTCTTGGGTCCTGCTTCAATTAAATGAAGGTAAATACATCTCGTTAAAATGTCGAAAACAGATTTCCCTTATATAAATAAGGATATTTTCTTTGAACGTTTACATTACACGTGAGTGAAATTCCAGGATTTATACTCAGGTGATTCAAATACATTATGAATCTTTTTTCTCTTTCTTAAAAAGGGCCTTTCCTTTTGAACAATCTTCAAAACCGGTTTAAGCTAATTACCGGTTAACAATACCCACTCTATATGGCATGGCTCTGTCAAAAGAGGGCAAATCCATACGCCATCATACAATGAATGTCCAGGTTCAAGGGCTTGCTAATTAGCTACTGGCCCTGGCTGAAATTACCATTTCAAAGAACAAAGATAATCCCCACTGAAAAGAGAGAGACTACCATTAGAAATATTTGGACTATCATTGCAGACCTGTTGTGTAGATATCTATTGCATTTCAAGAGTTATATAAGCACTTAACGAGGACAATTTTAAAGCAACTTGGCTATCATTGTGTTGCCCGGTCTTCTGTTGTCTAATGAGCTGATCATTGATGAGTCTGATGACGAGGACCTTCAGAAAGAGGAAGACCATGAATCAAACAACATGATTGAGGTTGGTTATAATCAAGAATACAAAGGATATATTATATTCATGTATCCAATGTCGGTTTGTGTGGTTGTTGGTTTGGCTTTCTGCAACTTTGCAGCAAGTACATGTAATATTCATGTGTGTAAACATACTGAATTGTAATTGGATGCATTTTACCGCCATTTCATACTGTGCTATGATTGGTTAAGACCACCCAAATGGTTAGGTCATGGGCAGTTTGATCCTGGTTGGCGATACGTGAACATGCCAGTTATAGCTAGCTAATAAAGAGCTACGTTAAGAAATATCCTGTAGTACTGCATTTTATTATTTTGTACAAAGTGTGCAAAACGAGACATGGTGTCAGAGTAAAAGGTCTTAAAGATTAATTTTACTGGGTTCCTTCACCTCGAATAGACTGGGAGTCTACAAACTTACCCGATGCATGGCGTAAGTACAAACAGCATGTGGAGCTAATGTTCACGGGTCCTCTGAAGGACAGAGGAGGAGAAGAAATGCAGCTACTTGCTCCTCTGGATCGGTGAAAAAGGAGAGATATTTACAACACATGGACACTTACCAACATACTACGATCGTTTGAAGCATATGTTGCGCCGAAGACCAATACGATTTTCGCTAGATACAAATTCCATGAGAAAGTACAGGGAGCTAGCGAGTCTTTTGAAAAGTTTGAGTCTGCTTGTGAAAAGACTGTGATTATGCAAACAATGAAGAGATGGTCAGGGACTGTATTGTATTTGGAATACACTCACCGTAAGTGAGAGAGAAACTTTTGAATGTTGGGTCTTGTAAAGGGTTGCGCTGATCAAATCTGGTATCAGGATAAGTATGACACTGAGTCACGGATTTTATGCTATGTATTTTTTATTAGCTAAGCAATAAGTGGTAAATGCAATTTTTGTATATACGGGCTCTCTGTCACACCTCGCAGGGCAAACAGAGAACTGGTCAACACCCTAAAGATATCTTCTTTAAATACTCTGACAGTAGTAGTTCCTGCTTCCGAGCTGGCCTGTCAGAGTAGAGATCAAGTATGGTTTAAACTTACTCAATCTTTGTTGATTGTTGGCACCCCAACTGGTCCCAGCCCCGGGCGCTCCCATTGGCAGGTGTAGTTATTGCTGGTTCTTGTTACTGCTAAGTTTGAGTTCTAACAAAAGACAGTCTGTTGAACTGCCTACATGCTGTACATGTCTCCCACAACTCATGATAGCTGCCTACACCTCAAGGCCACAGACTTTCTGCTAGTCACATCATATGTTGCAAAATGTTGCTTTTAACATACACAAACACCCTCATGATAGTCCAAGCATATTTTCAATCCTCACAGTCTGAGATAACGCTGGACAAAGCTATCAACATAGCCAGATCTCACGAGCTAGCACGGGCTCAGATGAAAAACATTTTGTGTGGTAGCACGAGCGCATCACGTGAACAAGCAGTGCGCAATCAGGCAGACATCAAAGCACACCTCCAGTGCACTGAGAGCACGTTTTAGATACAAAGTACATGGCGAACGAGGAAATTGCCCAGCTAAAGGCAAACAGTGTACTAAATGTGGAAAATGGAATCACTTTACAAAAGTGTGCAGAGCTTACCGTGGAAAAACAGTACACACAGTGAGTGAAGATGAAATGTCAATCAAAGAGTCAAACGCTAATGAACTGTTTATTGATTCAGTGACACAGAAAAGTCAAATATCAGAGACAGAGCAAGCCTTTGCTGACATTGAGATAGGAACACAAGGCACAAAGCTAAAGTTCAAACTAGACACTGGTGCACAAGTCAACATTATTCCTCTGAATAAGTACCACAGCTTGACATCTGAGTGCGAGCTAGAGCCCACCACACGCAGACTGACTAGTTATGGTGGTGAACAGCTCCCAGTAAAAGGCACATGCACTTTCAAATTCAAATACAAGGAAAGTGACATGATGTTGGACTTTTATGTTGTTGACACTAGAGCACCTGCAGTGCTAGGTCTTAAAGCATGTTTAAAGCCAAGTACGCACCCAGCCTCTCCAATGCTAAGAACTGTGCAGAGCTGGAAACAGTGCTTGGTATGGTCAACTACTTAGCCAAGTTCACACCCAGCCTCTCCAATGCTAAGAACTGTGCAGAGCTGGAAACAGTGCTTGGCATGGTCAACTACTTAGCCAAGTACGCACCCAGCCTCTCCAATGCTAAGAACTGTGCAGAGCTGGAAACAGTGCTTGGCATGGTCAACTACTTAGCCAAGTTCACACCCAGCCTCTCCAATGCTAAGAACTGTGCAGAGCTGGAAACAGTGCTTGGCATGGTCAACTACTTAGCCAAGTTCACACCCAGCCTCTCCAATGCTAAGAACTGTGCAGAGCTGGAAACAGTGCTTGGCATGGTCAACTACTTAGCCAAGTACGCAGCCCTCCAGCTAAGAACTGTGCAGAGCTCTGCTTGGCAATGCTAAGAACTGTGAACAGAGCTGGAAACAGTGCTTGGCATGGTCAACTACTTAGCCAAGTACGCACCCAGCCTCTCCAATGCTAAGAACTGTGCAGAGCTGGAAACAGTGCTCTCAATGCTACGTGGATGGTCAACTACTTAGCCAAGTACGCACCCAGCCTCTCAATGCTAAGAACTGTGCAGAGCTGGAAACAGTGCTTGGCAGCCTCTCCAATGCTAAGAACTGTGCAGAGCTGGTGCTTGGCATGGTCACAGTGCTAAGAACTGTGCAGAGCTGGAAACAGTGGTCAACTACTTAGCCAAGTACGCACCCAGCCTCTCCAATGCTAAGAACTGTGCAGAGCTGGAAACAGTGCTTGGCATGGTCAACTACTTAGCCAAGTATGCACCCAGCCTCTCAATGCTAAGAACTGTGCAGAGCTGGAAACAGTGCTTGGTATGGTCAACTACTTAGCCAAGTATGCACCCAGCCTCTCCAATGCTAAGAACTGTGCAGAGCTGCCTCTCCAATGAAACAGAGCTGGAAACTTGGCATGGTCAACTACTTAGCCAAGTACGCACCCAGCCTCTCCAATGCTAAGAACTGTGCAGAGCTGGAAACAGTGCTTGGCATGGTCAACTACTTAGCCAAGTACGCACCCAGCCTCTCCAATGCTAATGCATCCCTGCGTCAACTGCTAAAGCAGTCCAGTGAGTTTCTCTGGGACAAGCAACACGACATTGCTTTCCAGAATGTGAAAGACTTGATCACAAGAGAAGCAGGACCAATCCTTGCCTACTACGACCCCAACAAAGAGCTCAGACTCCAAGTGGACGCGTCGAAGTATGGACTAGGTGCAGTGCTACTGCAAGAAGGAAAGCCCATCGGCTACGCTTCCAAATCTCTCACAGACTGGGAAATCAACTACGCTCAAATCGAAAAGGAGCTCTATGCCATTCTGTTCGGATGTAAACGTTTCCATCAGTACATATATGGACCACAAGTCATTGTGGTATCCGACCACAAGCCCCTTGGGTCAATTATGAGGAAACCACTAGCCGCAGCCCCGCCAAGGCTACCGAGAATGATCCTTCAACTACAAAAAAAAAGACTTCACAATCACTCACCGTCCAGGCAAAGACATCCCTGTCGCAGACACACTCCAGGAAGTTTCTTACCTATAAGGACAGCAGTCTCAGTGAAGGCATGGGCATGCAAGTGCCTACTGTGTACAGCAACATACCAGTTAGTGACACAAAACTGAAGGAAATCCAAGCAGAAACAGAAAAGGACTCAACTCGCACAGCTGAGGAAAGTCATACAGGATGGATGGCCTGAGGAGAGGAGAAAATGCCCTCACAGCGTCTCAGAATTCTGGAACCATTGTGATGAACTATCACAGATCAACGGAATAATTTTCAAAGGAGAGAAAATCATTATTCCTACCAGTCTCAGAGAAGAGATTTTGACAAAGATCCATGCTGGACACATGGGCATGGAAAAGTGCAAACAGAGAGCACGGGACATTTTGTTTTGGCCCGTAATGTGCAAACAAATAGAGGACATTGTTGGTAAATGCGCCATATGTCTTGAACGATGCCCCTCAAACACCAAAGAGCCAATGTTACCTCACTGTATCCCAGACCGACCCTGGCAGGTCGTGGCAACCGATCTGTTCACCTGGAACAATGAGGACTACATCGTAACAGTGGACTACTACAGCAGATACTTCGAACTCGACAAGCTTCACATCACCACATCTGCCGCTGTGATACAGCTTTGCCAGGCATGGCATTGACTTTAATATCTGACAATGGGCCCTGTTACAAATCAACTGAGTTTGAATCCTTCACAAAAGCATGGGAGTTTACACATTACCCTCAGTAATGGCCTTGCTGAAAAATCAGTGCAGATTGCTAAATCACTAATGGACAAAGCAAAAGCAGACAAGAGAGACCCCTACCTCAGTCTCCTTGAATACCGCAACACTCCAGTTGACAACTTCAAATCACCAGCCCAGCTGTTGATGAGCCGCCGACTTCGCTACATCCTTCCCAGCACCAACCAGCAGCTACAACCTGAGGTCGTCAGCTTCAAGGAAATGCATGAAAAACGTACACAGAGACAACAACAATGATACTACAACAGGTCAGCTAGACCACTGCCACCACTGATTGACGGAGAGTCAGTTAGAATCCAGGAGCATTGCCTCTGGAAGCCAGTAGTCGTCATCCAGCCAGCTGACACTGAACGTTCATATCACGTCCGCACCGCAGAAGGAGAGGTGTACCGCCGCAATCGTCGTCACCTACTGAACACAAAAGAACAACACACTGATGAGATGAACTGTTCCCCTGAAAGAGAACGTGATGGACTAAACACACACACAGCACAACATACACCATACTTACCTGCAACACCACAATAACTTTTGACTGACACAGAAGCATGCTCAGCATCATATCGCACAAGGTCAGGAAGAGGACAAGCCCAGAGCTGTTCTAGCCCTGTGAAATGCCAAAGGGTGTAGGTGGATCGCTGCCCTAAAAGAGTTCCAGCCTGTAAACTTGTTACTGAAAGTTCACTTGAAATGCTTTGGTATTGTATTTGTTTGAAATGTTAAGATGTTACTTCTACAGTGAAAGCTGAGTTGCTGAGAATCCCTTGTTGGAAAAGTAGCAGTATGTTGGATTGTTGTTTCAGAGTCTATGTTGATTCAGTTGGTGTAGTAGGCAATATAAATGGTTACTTACCTTGAGTCCAAACTACAGAGCATGTATTCAAATGAAACGCTTAGAATATGTAAACATTTTTTTTTGTTTTAGAAGAAGTAATATTATATGTGTAAACATACTGAATTGTAATTGGATTTTACCGCCATATCATACTGTGTGCTATGATTGGTTAAGACCACCCAAATGGTTAGGTCATGGGCCATTTGATCCTGGTTGGCGATACGTGAACATGCCAGTTATAGCTAGCTAATAAAGAGCTACGTTAAGAAATATCCTGTAGTACTGCATTTTATTATTTTGTACAAAGTGTGCAAAACAAGACAGTACAGTCTGCATGTGTAGGTGCTTACTGCATCACGATTTCAAGGTGTCCCAAAATCTTTTTTCCACCTGTCCAGTTATCTGGTTTTAATATCCATTCTAGAATGCCCTTCCAGCCAATCAGAAAGCAGTATTCATTCAATACCGCTGTATAGCTCGATTCTCAGTTCAGACAAAACCATGTTGTCTCTGGGGTTATGCAGACCGATCACATGTTCTAAACAGATAAAAACACAGATCACATCAAGTAGCTGAGCAGTATCAACTCTACGAGCTCGACAACATTTGTTTGTCTACCGAGTCCTTCTCCCTAGCTGCTAAGAGGAGAGGATACCTTTTTCATTGACTGAAGCATGAAATGGGAGGAGTCGATGTCTAAATGGTGTCAGCGTGCTTTAACGTGGTTAATCTTGGAGTGTTGAAGTTTAAGCTGTGTATATACCTCTATTAGAGGTAGCGAATGATGTCACTGTAAAATCCACATTATTATCATAACAACAGTGTCTCAGAGTACAAATGCTGATCTGGGATCAGGGCCTCCCTGTGTCCATATAATCTTATTCGTTATGATCTAAAATACAAAACTGATCCTCTACTTGCACTTCTACTCTGAGACTCTTTGGTTGTATTTACATGTAATTCCACTAATTGGTCTCACTAAAGTTCTAATCCAATTGGTCACGAGACCAATTAGTGGAAAAAAGATCAGAATTGGGCTGCCTGTGTAATGTAGCCTTTGTGAATACAGGCCCTATTCCGCAGATCTGAGAACAGAAATGCTTCTGTTTCCTCCTCCTGACCCACACCCTGATCTAATTATATTTCACTCTTTCATACAGATGAAGATACGTTTTAATATATGAGAAGAATGCTCACTGTGATGGAAAACAAAACAGTCAAACTCTATTGGGAGTTTCCCCCGTGTTAGGCGCTCAATTAACTGTGTCACACGCACACAGACAGGTGCACGGCTCGTTGCAGCAGTGTGTGTACCCTTTAAATATGGTGTTTGGCATCTGTAGCGTAGCACGGCGGATTGGATGAGGTAAAAAATATAATTATAGCTGATGAGGCGCGGCTGCGAGCAGAGGCAGCGCTGTGTGACAGTGTACCAGCAGAGAGCTTTTTAATTTGTCGGATCAGATCGTGACACGCTCCATCAGAGGACGGGGAAAATCTTTTCATTTGTGCAGAAGAAAGGAGGAAAGGAGGGTCAATTAGCATCAACCATTAGACAACCGCGTGACAAGCCCTGTATTACCCAGTGCAGCACGGGACAGTCAAACTAATGAGAGAGGTAGAGATGTTGATCCAGGTTGGACAGAGATTCTGCAGTCATCCTGATTTCTTCCGGCTCTGACACTCATCACAAGTAAAACATCTGACACCCTACACATTCTTTACAGTCACAGCCGCTGAGGAGACGTTTCCCTCAAGAGATGCCTTCTTTATCGTCGTGTATGTTGTCATATGATGTGAGGCCCTTGAAGCAACAACTTTTGTGAGGACGAGGACTTTCGTGCTCAAGCCCATTGTATTGTGAGATTGTTGTTACTCTAGTATGTTGTATTCGGGCATGTGACAAGTGTGTATTTTGTATTTGATTCCCTTTTCACTACAACATCTAATATGTGAGCTCCTGTCCATCCTACATTGTTGCTAAGTGACGAGCTGTATAACTAATCCAACTGTGCTCTACTATATTGTGACTAGCTCTCACAAAGTCTCACGTCAGAATTAGACGTTCATCCATGTTTTACTCAAATGTCAAATTTCGAAGTTGTTGCAAACATCAAATTTCGAGGTGGTTAAGGTTAAGTTTAGACATTAACTCAGAATGTTTAAGGTCAGGGTTAAGGTTTGGCATGAACTCAGAATGTTTAAAGGGTTAAGGTTTGGCATGAACTCAGAATGTTTAAGGTCAGGGTTAGGGTTTGGCATTAACTCAGAATGGTCAGGGTTAAGGTTTGGCATGAGCTTAAAACAAAAATCTCAAAAACAACTTTCTATCACTTGATTCAAACTTATAACATTTGGAATCAGAGGCATATGCTTGAAGCCCATCCACCATCCCCGTCCACAACGCCCTGTCAAAACCGAAATCTATTTGAAGGTAACGCTCACTGTTGCCCCTAGTGGCTGATGTTCACATAATCTCCCGTCCTCAGACATGGATGGATCCCGTATCCCGGTGACCTGGTAGTGTATTGACCGTATTTCAAAGTGGCAAAACAGGCTTTCAATCTACCACCTACATTAACAGTGCCAAAGGGGTTGGTGGTGCCGGGAAGTTTCTCAATCTCATATTATCAAAAGAGACCATTTCAAAGGGACTGTGATTTCTTTGGGCCCGTGCATTATTTGACTGGCTGGTTGACAGGTGCAGTGGGAGCTCTCAATATTGATCTGGAGGACCTAGAGGTATGTGACATCATTATGAGGCCTGACCTTATCCTCAGCTGCCCTGCAGCCCCCTTTGTGTGTGTGTGTGTGTGTGGTTGCTACTGCTCAGGATCCCGGCCCCAGTCTAATGCCTTACCCCCGAAGGACCGGACTGCGTGCCATGGCCTCCAGTCTGTCATGGGAAAATTGGTGGTGGTGTTATTTGTTTTGCTGACCTCACGGCTCACCTCACTTTCTCTGGCTCTAATCAGTCGGGGCTCAGGGTTCTGCCCCCTCTTAGAACAGGTTGCATGGTGTTGTAGGCAAAGCCTGGTTGCTTTCCTGTGGAGGTGGACGGTTATAGTTATATTATATAAACAATGGATATAGACATTTGGAAGGAGATCTGATGTTGAGATATTTGAGAGATGGGTTTTTCCTTCAGGGTGATGAAGTATTCAAATGACCATATTAGCTGGAAGCCCAATAGTGGACTAATGTGATCTTTAGTTAGCTCATGCAGATGACTGGGTTGGATAAAACTCAGTTACATTGGTGCATGTGACCCGGATCACAGTTTATGTATGACTCATTATGCCTTATTTCAGTCTTGGTAGTGACATGATATTGTTATGTAGGTATTTTGGTAGAAACACCTCACCTAAAGTGAATTGCTACAGACAAAACAATAGTTTAAGAACTATCCAATACAGCGCACGATAATACGTCCCTACACTCACTGTAAATGCTATATTTAATCCTTGACACAAGATCAAATGGAAAAGGATCAAGGAGTTTTGTGTTGCAGTTGAGACGTAATTAAGCAACATTTTTTTTCTTCTGAAATCACAAGTTGCATTATCTCAGGGTTGGGGATTCACTGGTGTTGAAAAGAGCTAAGTGACACTTAAGCAAATTCCTGCAAGCTTCATCCTAGCTTTTATTTTCGGTCTGTGCATTAAATAAGGTATTATATTAAAGAAAGGTGTTGCTGCTGCTGGAACCTGTCACATCTCCCAGGTAAAAACAGATGAATAAATAAAGAACTGACGTGGTGGTGGAGAATGTAGAAACACACCTCTCTGTGTGTGTGTGTGTGTGTGTGTGTGTGTGTGTGTGTGTGTGTGTGTGTGTGTGTGTGTGTGTGTGTGTGTGTGTGTGTAAAGTGTGTGTGTGTGTGTGTGTGTGTGTGTGTGTGTGTGTGTGTGTGTGTGTGTGTGTGTGTGTGTGTGTGTGTGTGTGTGTGTGTGTGTGTGTGAGAGCGAGAGAGAGTGGTTTAAAGCCAGATTTCTCCATAGATGCTCTCAACAAGCGTTGACCTTCTGCACCTACATGTAAAGAACTCCCGAGATCAGAAGAGGAGGAGGAGGAGGGGCTGTGTGTGTGTGAGAATAAAGGCATCACCACCACCAGCAGCCAAGAGACTTCATCCTCTCCCCTCTCCCTCTCCCCTCTCCCCTCTTCCTCCTCTTCCTCTCTTCTCTTTCCTCTCTCCTCTCCTCTCTCTGCCCGTGGTGGGTGCAGTCAGAGCATTGTCTATGTGTTCTATTCTCTCTTCCTCTCCTCTCCGTCCTCCTCTCCTTTCTCTCACGGAGTGTCTCTGTTCTGAGCTAGCAGCAGTTATACCTTGTTGGCGGAGGAAGCCACAAAGGAGCGGTAGTGTAATAAAAACAGGGGTCTCTGATGATCCAGGTGTAATTGGGATTGTTAACGTGCAGAGCTCCTGAGGGAGACTGAGTGGAGGAGAGGAGTGTGTCTGTCTTTGTGTAAAGTAAAACACACATGCTCTGCTCCTCTCTCTGCAGCGTTCCTTGATTCCGAATAAGTACAGTAGTCAGAGCTAAAAGAAAAAAAGAGCAAACAAGTCACCTGAGCTCTATCAAACCCTAGCTGCTTCTATTATGCTTTTATTCATTGTTTTATTTTTATTTTATTTAGGTGCTTTTTTATTTCCATGTTGTAAAGCTACAGTGAAGCCCGGTTTGGATTCAGAATTCCTCAGAGAACTTGTGTTTTTAAGAGAAAAGGAACGTGCTAGTATTCAGGCATATCTTTTGATGAGGAAGGAGCTTTCTGCTGTGTTTATCCACTGAGTCGCTGTATCATGATACAAATTGAGGGCACAACACCTTCGACATAATCGGCACATCGAGGTGTAATATTGTATGTTGAAGTCAGCAAGTCATATGGATGGTTAGTCCTCTTACATGAATTAATTATTAATGAGTAGTACTTAGCAATTAATTCATTTGTAGTCAAATCATTGACTAACTTGACTGCATTTTGTTGCTTGGCCAAATGTTCAATAATGTAGCCTGTAATGCTTACTCTGTTTTTATAATGCAATGGAGTGTAAATTTAGAGCACCTATTGGAACAGCAAGGTAGACATGCCTACAGTGAGATATCTGCTACTATTTTCACTAATGACTAAATAACTAATTGTATTCCACCATGCAGTCAATGCAATGAGGCAACGTTCCATTTTTCAGGAGAAATGGCAACATTTCAAATCAAATCAAATTAGTCACATTTAATTTAACTTCATAATTTCACTAACTATTCATGCTTTGTAGTAGTTAGGTTTGTAAGATTTGAGATATCCTCCATCAAACACGAGCAGCCTATAGGCCTACAGGCACCGTGAACGAGCGCATTTAGAACTAGGCTACATAACTTCGATTAATATTGTAGCCTATTGAACACTGTCAAAGGAGAAAACGCACTTCAAAGTCAATTGCTTGCGAGTACAGCCCAATTGATTTATTTCACCTAAGTTATACTAGCTTACTTTGTTGTGTGTTTCATTGTGGAGGAAAATTTCATACGCCGATTTATAGGTGGTGAAATATAAATGATTTCGTTAAAGTTTCATCATAAATCAGTCCGTCGCTATATGTGAGGAGACACTGATTGCCCCTTGATGTCTCAGGGCGCGGGCGCGAGGGTTGGCTTCAGCGCGCCTGTCGTCCCACTTGAGAGGCAAACCGCCTGCCGGGTGGCTCTCGCGATGTAAAGTGCTTGTGCACTATCACCAACAGCTTTGTTGCAGCCGTGGGGACATATTAAATGTCTATGTGCATCAAAATCTTACCGAAAAGGCACTGACAACTAGCGCGCTAACAAAGAGAGCCATCGTGTTGTGTGTGGTCGAGACAAGTGCAGCTTCGCGTCATCGTCTGTAGCAGAGCGTGCAGTAGGGTTTTTGCATGCTATATTCATGGCCCAACATCTGTCCTCTCAGCGTTAAATTGCTTTATTGACTTCAGCATAGACGGTGCCTAAATTGATCACAGCATATTATCAGATATAGGAATCTTAGTTATTATATTTTGGTGGTTTTGCGAGGATAATTTGAGAGCTTGTTGAGGTTCTGGCTCTCCAGTTTGTCCAATATGCAGGCGTCCCTTTACAGTAAAAACACATTGTATGCATATAATATGATTCTTTACAATACAATAGCATAGTTGTTTGAAAATTAACCATAGTAGCTTTGACTATACTATAGTACTGTAGCTGTTTTTATGAACGGAGTATCAGTTTATTGACAGATACTGATAGATAGGCTACAGAAATTGGTATTTAATGAATAGCATTTAAAAATGTGAAGAAGAAATTTAAAAAACAAGAGTGGCAACTATTTAGCCCACAACTACCGTTCAACACAATCTCTTTCCCTCCCAACTTAAATGTAATTCTTATTTTCAAGCTCAATGATCATCACACTACTATAACCAAGATACACTCAGAGGGGTGACTTTGTAACCAGAGACGAATTGCTATATCTGCAGACAGATTCCAGATTCTGTTTTTTTGTTGTTGTTGTAGATATAGCCTTACCGTTATATTTTCCATGTGGGTGTATTCAATCACCATCTTATATCAATTAGCCCATCCAATGGACTTCAACATATTAAACAAATTAGACAAGCCTTGTTAATTACAATATGATTAAAGATTTTTAATTATATCACTGATGAAGTAGCCTAATTAGTATAAAGATATGATAATAGCCCGCTGCGACAAGTATATAATTGTATTGGGTTTGCAATTAAATCCTAAAGACTTTTAAAAAATCCACTTTCCACTGTCATTGATCAAATATTTCACACACGACGCTCGGCCATGCACCAGTGACATAAAACGTCACAATATGACTGTTGAGTTAACCCATATAGCTCGTCTAGTCGCTCTGGATAAGAGCGTCTGCTAAATGACTAAATTAAATGTATTGATTATTTCCATAGCTAATCTCCAAACGAATAAATTCGTCAAGGTGAATTACGCAAATAAACAAGATAACGCGGGAGCAGGTCACTTATTGAAAAGCTGTTTCACATAGCCCTAAATTAATTTTAAATCTAGTAATCTTATCTTTTCCCCGACACCTAATTTGTTTACAGATGTTCCTACTGTCTTCAATTTGCCTATGATGACATAATGAAATGATAGTCAAGCATTTAACTTTGATTTATCTTGCCCCAGCAGGGATGTCGCTTCATGAAGCTGTCCAAGGTACTTTCCTCATATCCATCCCTAGAAGGACTTTCCTATTTCCTCTATTGCCTAATTCGTATCTTTAAACTGAACCACACTTTGAATTTTTTATTTTTTATGAAACGGCACAATATGAAGAAATACTAATGGAAATGGCTCGGCTATATTTGGTTTATTTTTCCTCTTTCCATGTGGATCCAAAATAAATTCGGCGAAGAAGGACACAATGCTGGCTGGAGAGCTGTTTGAAATGAATGCCTTGTCGCAGACTGCCCATGCGCAGAGTCCCCAGCGGCGGTGTGGCTAATGAAGAATAATAAATCATGAAAGGTTTTTCAGGTACAGCCGAGAGAGTGTAAGAGGAGAGGGGGCGAGTGAGAGAGAGAGGGGGAGAGAGAGAACGAAAGAGCGAGCGAGAGAGTGTGTGAAAGAGTGAAAGAGAGGCGCAGAGAGAGAGAGACACACACACAGCCTGCCCTTCGCCTCAGAGCAGAGGCAGATCGAGTCCCCGCAGCATTGAACATAGTCGAGGTATCGAGACTGTCACCGGTATCTCTTAATTACAGTCAATTGTGAAACGGAAACTTTGCAGAAAAAAAAAGATAAACGAATAAGACAATCTTTTTACGCGCGGTTGTGTTTTGGAAATCCGTACCAGGAGGAGAGAAAACAACTTTTTTTCTACTATTAGTTTTTCGTTGCATAATCTTGGAGGAGCTCTCCAAAACAACGACACATCCACGACGACCAAAATAACACTCTTGGAGGACGAAATTTAGAGAAAGAACGAATGAGTAATATTAACCATTATTTTTGGTCATCGCGCCACAGCCCATAGCGGAAGAGGTAAACGAGGGCGCAGGCGACATTCGAGTGCATGGCGCGTGCGACATCTCCTCTCCAGCAAAACTACAGCGCGCGGCCATACCTCCATACACAGGGCTAGGTAATAATATATGCGCCAACAACTAGAGAATTGGATGTTCATTTTTCCATATTGTAGCAGCTACAGTTACAGTATATAAGACAGTGTCTTTAGATTCCCGGAGAAGCAACACTGGGCTTCAACTCCATTCGAAGAGGCGGAGTCTTAACTTATTAAAAGGAACTTGCCGAGACTCGGACGCCTGCAAACATGATGATGATGTCTCTGAACAGCAAGCAGGCATTCGCCATGGCCCACGCCAGCTTGCCCGAGCCCAAGTATTCCTTGCATTCCTCCTCGTCCTCCACGTTGACTTCGAATGCGCCCTCCTCGTGCTCGTCTTCCCGACACAGTAGCACCATCATCAGCAGCGGCGGAGGCAACTCGGAGGCGATGCGCCGAGGATGTCTCCCCACCCCACCGGTACGTATTCTGCATAATTACCGCTTAAAGGCACATTTTGACAGCCCCCTTTTTTCTTGATGTTTTTTTCATGTCTGCACAGCAAATCACCCAGCACCTCCATTTTTTTCCCTTCCTCTCTCCAACTTATGTATTCAGTCGGGGTTGCCTTACATATTAATTTTGATGACCTGGGATGTTGCATGTGCCTTGTTTTGTGTGTTCTTTTTTAGGATTTTTTTTCTCATCTCATTCAGGAAATGTTTTAAACCGCGGAGTGGAGTGAGAATTCCCTGCTGACAGTTATGTGTGCATTCTATTTGCAATTGCAGAGCAATATATTCGGAGGCTTGGATGAGAGTTTGTTGGCCCGCGCTGAAGCTCTGGCCGCGGTGGATATTGTCTCGCAGACCAAGAGCCACCACCATCCTCCACACCACAGTCCCTTCAAGCCGGACGCGACCTACCACACCATGAACACTCTCCCCTGCACCTCCTCATCGTCTTCTTCCTCGGTGCCTATTTCTCACCCTTCAGCCCTTTCCGGCCACGGTCACCACCACCATCATCACCATCACCACCACCACCAACCCCACCAGGCGCTGGAGGGCGACCTGCTGGACCACATCACCCCAGGACTGGCTCTCGGGTCCATGGCAGGGCCAGACGGCTCCGCAACTGCGCACCCTGCTCACATGGCGGGCATGAACCACATGCACCAGGCAGCCCTCAACATGGCTCATGCCCACGGGCTACCATCCCACATGGGCTGCATGAGCGACGTGGACGCCGATCCCAGGGACTTAGAAGCCTTCGCTGAGAGGTTTAAACAGAGACGGATCAAACTCGGCGTGACCCAGGCGGATGTAGGGGAGCCCTGGCCAACCTGAAGATTCCTGGCGTGGGCTCCCTCAGCCAGAGTACCATCTGCCGATTCGAGTCCCTCACCCTCTCCCACAACAACATGATAGCTTTGAAGCCCATTCTACAGGCATGGCTGGAAGAAGCCGAGAAATCACACCGGGAGAAACTCAACAAACCCGAGCTATATAACGGCGGAGAGAAGAAGCGGAAGCGCACGTCGATAGCAGCACCGGAAAAGCGATCACTGGAAGCTTACTTTGCCATTCAGCCGCGTCCTTCCTCAGAGAAAATCGCTGCTATAGCAGAGAAACTGGACCTCAAAAAGAACGTGGTGCGGGTCTGGTTTTGCAACCAACGGCAGAAACAGAAACGAATGAAATATTCTGCATGCGTCTGACTCTGAACACTCGCTCTAAAAAATAAAAAATAAACTATCAACCTACGTTGAGAGACTGAACACTGTTTAGAGACGATTTGTATTATATTTCTTATCACACACTTTTTCAATCATCAATGACTTGTGCTTTGAACAACTCGAATAATTCATATACATTCAAAATGACTGAAAGCTCAAACCACTACTGCTGTCACGTCTTATTCGCAACAAAAGGAATGTGGAGTCTTGTACAGGAGCATTTGAACAGAGCAAGTAAGACCTCTGTTTTATTCTCCACCTAGACCTACTATTCTTCACCCTTTTGTGTCAGTTAAGTATTATAGGCTTTAATCACACGTATTTTTTTGGTTTATGATATTGGTTAATTTATCATAGCCTACAATATTGAACGTACTGAAAAGAACAGTTGTTTACCCTGGGAAGATAGGCCTACAGTATTTTGACACAGCACTTGGTCGGTGCCTATTGGCATAGTATTGGTGTGTTTATATTTTTGTCGCAAGGCTACATTTTCCCCGTGAGTTTATTATTATGACGATGCAGTCTGGCATTAATTCCGGGTCCACGAGGGGAAATAGGACAGTACAGTAAGCGCTTGCTGGGTCATGGAAGCTATTATTAGAGTATTGCCAAACAACGCCGTGTAAATTATTCATTTAGCGGTCACATGACCTTCATTTTGTGTCCCATGTAATTAATTCCACCTTATTTCGTTTTAAAGTGTGATGAAAAGCTGAAAGATGAAGAAACGTGGTAAGATATAAAGCAAAGACCCAGAGTTTAGGCCCAAATCGAGAAACACTGTTTATACAATATAGCTTGTGTAGGGGTTGTTTTCTATTGCATAAGCATCTATCTGGCTGTAGATGGGCCTATAGAAATAGTGGATCAAATGTATGCATTTGATTGGGGTTTACAATTGCCAAATATTATTGTTTTACTACCGTTTGCAATAGGACTACGTTTGTTTTTGCCAGCCAACGTGGGTCTGTTTCTTATGAACTATTTATTAGATGAGGCCATGTTTACATCATTATATATTTATTGGGATTCCCCTCTTCCTCCTCCCTCGTTTTGATTGAGAAAAGCTAATTCTGACAGCAAGTGAAACGTGTTTTCATATAGGGAAATGACAGCTAAATCTAGACCTATAGTCACGAATTTCATTTCGTTTCTGCTAAACGTTCGAGATGGTACAATCGAGAGATATATGCGATAGTATTCTCTTTTAAATTATTTTTATGTATGTTTTTTTTCTGGTTATTTATTTGTATAAATATGCGCATCATTATGAAGTCGTTGCTTGTTAAATTCACCTTGTTTCGTGATGTTTTCTTATTGAGGAAATAACCGTTTCATGGAAGTATATGTGTAAAATGTAAATATTTCATTGGAACCAGTTGCACATAATTATATCCGTACAGGTTTTGCTGTATTGCTGTTTTAGCTGAGGTATCTTCTTTCTGTAATGTCTGTTGCTTTTGGATTCCTGGTCGAATTATTTTTGTATTTATTTACTACATTAATGTATCTTTAAGTTATTTAATAATTGAATTGCAATATGTGTTTCATTAAAGAACTAATTTTAACATTTTATTGGACGTTTTGAATGAGTGTATTTGTGTAGGCCCAATTATTGGAAAGAGCGAAATGCTTGTATACTGCATCTGCGTATTGCAATGCATGGACAATCTAATTTAAAGACACAAATTGAATTGAGAAATATATTCCTTCAAAGCATCAATGCAATGATCATCCTTGGATGTAGGCCTATGTCATTAAAGGATTTATGCTGGAGCTAAATCTGTCTTTTATGCTGAAAGGTGCAAAGATAGACCATCAAGCATCAATAGATCCTATTTTTACATATCCAATTTCTCTACAAATTCCAGAAAAATCCCATTACTGTCCCACCATGCACTGTAAAAAAAGACACGTGCTTTTTTCTACTGCCAGCTCGCTCTTGCAGCTCGCGGTAGCCTACCTGAGAACAAATGCTAATATTCTATTAGAGTCTAATCATGGAGTCTATAGAGAACTGGATAGGTCCCTCGAGCGCAGCCCTGCCAGATGTCAGCCCGCCAGAAAAACAGCCTCGCCTGCCAATGTGCCCGTCTCTATTTAAATACACAGTCAAACACTGCTCCGGTGCGAGGCATGATATGGCTTTGAAGCAGGCTAGGCTACACCTTGGTTTGCGCGCGGGATTCAGCATATATATATATTTTTTAAATCAACATTTTGAATAGAGTGTCATTTCTAAAGCACCGTTCATGTCAGGCCGATGGGGGCTTGGCTGCATGGCTGGTTTTGACTAGATAGAGTACTTGTGTCAAAATGGACTTTTCGTATAGCAGGTTAGGAAAATGTAAGCGTCTAGGTTATTGGAGAATTAACAAAGCAGGTTAGGATAATTAGGTAAGGTTAGGAAAAGGACGAGGGTTAGGACTAGCCTAAAATGCAAAATACAAACATTGATGTCAATTTGAAATAAGCATTGCCTAATGTAGACATGACCTGCATGGCTTGTTGACTGTCTGCTTAGAACGTTTGAACGTTCTATGGGGTTTTCAGTTCTACAGCTTTCAGCACCACGGATAGCTCCCATGCTACCTGAGAGAGAGAGAGAGGAGAGGAGAGGAGAAGGGAGCCAGCCGTCTCCGATTTGCACTTCTGAAATCTGTCCTCCACATTTTAAAGAGAGTATTTATAGCAGCAGAATGTATTTGCATGTGATTATTTTTGTTAAATCTAATTTGATTATACATTGTAATTGAAACAGTGAGGGGGAATGCAGTGTAGGCTATACTAATACATATTATAATACAAATAATCCTGCAAATGAAATATTTCTTAGTAGTGCATTCAATCAATTAATTAGGAAAGGGATTCAGTAGCCTATTGATATGCAAAGTTCCACCTTTTGCTTGCCGTGAAACCGGAAGTGCATTATCTGAAGTTGGTGTATAGTCTAGTTGGTGAAAATATGATTGGTACACCTCTCTATTAAGCCACTTTGTGTCTATAACTTTGGCATCTCAACATTTCTAAAACCAATTTAACCCCTTGCCAGCCTACCTCCCTGAAATGACCACACGATGACGTCAGGGTTCTAACCAGGCCTATGGCTATGTTTCGGTCTTCTTTGGAATGGCCCTTATGGCCATGGCAGAATATATTTATTTATTTATTTCAAATCAGAGATTTACAAGAATACTTGGTTTATTGCTACCAAATATAATAACTTTCACCGGATATATCAATTAGTGACACAATTATGTGTTACCGTCTATGACAATAAATGAACCGTTATTTTATTGTATTCCGTAATATAACCATTTGCTCCAAGATAAAAGCATATACTTTTTCCACTTATCTCTTAAATGTATAAAATGCTTAAACACAAAATCAAAGCGGCTTAAAACACCACGATTAGAGCAATTGATGAATAATATCAAAACGAGCTGTTATTAACGAGACAGTCTTGATGTTTCATCAATTAAAAGATGCTCCTGGTGAGCGATTCTAATTTCCCTAAATGAGCCATTCACTTAATAAGCTAATAAGAGCGAATTATTAAATTACACATCGAATTATGAAAAGCAGATAATTATGAGGTTCGAGCGAGGAGTATAGGGCTAAGTAGTCATTAGCTATCGCTGTTAATTACTCAGCGTTGGTCAGGGAGGGCTGCAGAGAGAAAGTCTCATCGGGAATTGAAATGAACGTAATGCAGTGAGTCTCGCTGCTTGACACCAGCCCAGCGTGTGTTTAGTGCACTGACTGCACCTGGAAACATGGCAGCTCCCTCCACAGCTCGACAGACTATTCCCCTATTTAACTTTCCGATATATAGGTGCGAACAAATCTATTGGGCAGCACTATCCTCACTGACAAAACACACAGAGAAAATAAACACACACACACACACACACACACACACACACACACACACACACACACACACACACACACACACACACACACACACACACACACACACACACACACACACACACACACACACACACACACACACACACACACACACACACACACACACACACACACACAAACATTTTGCCTTAACATATCTCAACCAAGCCAAGTAGTTTACATAGAAGCAACACAGCCCCTCATAGGCCATACATTGAGACATGGCACCAATACACTGTGGTCGCTACATTCAAAAAGGAAAGGGCAGCAGTGTTTCCCTTTGTTATAATTAAGCCTTCTGTTTTATTTTTCTCCTTTCCCCTGAACATTTCCCCCCTTTCACAGGGATGCTGATGAAATTTTAATGAAGCCGGGGACTGTCTGAGCTCCGCCTGGGGAGCTGCGAATAGAATATTTTAACTGTACATTTACACCAAGTGTCTTCCTTCAAAGATGCGACTGAGATCTGGAATTAGAGGAAACACAAGGTCAGAAATCGAACGCGAGACACTGTAACCCTTTATTTAGCATTGGTGGCGGTCAACTACACTGCATTTCGCCAACATATCGCACGTTGTCCCTGTACTGTCATCGCGCCATGGCTCTTTGAATAACACGCGCGTTTAATTCGGTGCCAATCTCCGTGTGATTCGAGATTTGTAGTTGTTGATACAATATTAATGAATTATCACTGGTGATTAGTTGTAAGTGTTTTACAGAGGCGAATCAATGGAGTTGCATTAAGAAGGAGAAAATACATGGGTGGCCATTATTCATTTCACACGTATAAACGGGTGAGTATAGATTATAATGTCAACTGATAGGATGGGTGTGTTATTTTGAAAGTGCAGGACAAGTTATTTGGTGTGATTGAAAAATAAACGTGCACTTACAGACGCATGACCCTCTCCCTCTCTCTCTCTCTCACACACACACACACACACACACACACACACACACACACACACACACACACACACACACACACACACACACACACACACACACACACACACACACACACACACACACACACACACACACACACACACACACACTCTTGACCTCTCAGGCACCTCTCTCACTCCTCGCCTCATGCACGCGCCATGCACTCTCACCCACTCTCACTATCCCGCACTTCTGCCTATGTATCGTGCTATCTATTCAAAGCATGCCATCCCAATAACTCAAAAGTGTTCTCTCCTACGACAATTCGTCAAATTCTGCAGATTTAATTAAAATCATATAAGAAACTAAATGATTGGCGTGGCCAAACTTCTAACTATTTCAGTAGGATTATGTAAACATATTTCACTCTTGCATTTTACAGGCTATATTTGAACACGTAGGCCTCCCAAGAGGGTTTAATTATTTCTTATTAAATGCTATACCACAGCTATTTAATGCCCTGCTCATTTTCCCTTGGCAGGTGACGACGGGCCATTTAATGTTTTGGACAGGGACAACTCAATTATGGCTTGTATCCGTCATGAAACATGAGACGTGAATAGTCATCGCCATCGCCATAATTATAACAATGACTACTTTGTATGCATTATCTCCATTTAAAATGCGAATGCATTCTTTCAATGTTAAATGTATGCATGATCTAAATGAAGTATTTTCCAGCTATTATGTAAAGCTAACAGAATGGAGAGGTATGGATGGAATAGGCTAACCTGCAGCGGGGACATGCACATGTTGACATGAGAATAATGTGAATAATTCGCTATTTTACATGTTCTTATGTGGTTTTCATTCACATATTTACATTTGAATGATTTAAATACTAGTAAGTGAACGTCAGCGGCGGGGGCAGTGGGAAAAGCTAAACATGTTTCCTTGTTGTCCAAGAATTCCAGTCTTATTAAATGTTGCTGTTTATCTCTGTAAATTGCTAAGCAAATATAGTCAAGTTATCATCGTTACTCATTGTGTATTTATTCATCGTGTTATTATTTTTCTATTTTTCTATTATTTCTCTATTTTCTTTCTCTCTACATTGTTGGTAATGGCCCGTAAGTAAACACTTCACTGTTAGTCTACACCTGTTGTTTACGAAGCATGTGACAAATAAAATTCGATTTGATTTGAAATATGCCAATTAAGTTGTAAACTGCTTATTCAGTTCAAATGGTCAAACCGTCTGAAAGGATGGGATGTTGCACACACATGCGCAGCATCATTTCGTCATTAAATATGTATCCGATTGATTTTATTTCAATAAATGATGCTATCTTCACTTGATTTCTGTAAGAGTTGTTACAATACATGTTTTAAGTTAAGCATCTACAGCACGGCTAAAAACACCAGCGTTATTATACAATTAACACGTTACAATGAAATGTCGGTAATTATTTCCAAATCATCTCTTAAGCCTATATGACGATAGAGATACATGGCCCTTAACGAGTTGAACAATGTTGAGTGCAATCTGTAATTAAGGCTCGCGTTTACTCTTAATGAACTCTTAATGGGTGTAATGCTTTATTATCAATATAATTTAAATGCCCCGATTACAACCCTCTAAACGATGTACAGTGGCCAGTTAGCCTGGGCCTACCAGTAGGCTTATGCAAGACTACGTAATGCAATGAAGTATACCTTAGTCCCAAGGTTCGAAACATGATCAAAATAATCGTCCGAGACACAAAACAATAACATATTTTTGAAAACAATTGTCATCACATTTCAGATGAGTTTTAGGATTATGGCACATGTTTTAGGTATGAATTAGTTCCATCGAGGGCATGCATGATGACCCTATCAGGTATTTTACAATATATGTTTTCTAATGCCCCTATTTTCAAATTCATCGAGTGCTCTCCCCAACAGATTATGCCCCATTTTTCAAACGGATGGCGTCAAAATGGGCCCAATGCCATTAAATATTAAACAACCTTGGATGGGCATGCACGTTTATGAACAGTTAAGTGTCTTTCGTGCACCCCCTCTCACAACCCTCTCTCCTTCTATCTACATTGCAAAAGCCATTTAACGCATAGAGAGAGATTCGCTCATTTTCAGAGGCTGTTGCACCGTTCCGAATGAGTAAGTTGTTGTAAAGATTGGGCATCGGGTCTAATGAGAAGGTGGTATAGCTGTCTGCTGGATGTGTGTTCATTGAGCTCTGACAGCCGCGTGCTCTGTTGCAGATCTATTAATCATATCCACAAGGAGTGCCAGCCAGCCCAGGCTCTTCCTCTCTCAACCCCCTCTCTCTCTCTCTCTCTCTCTCTCTCTCTCTCTCTCTCTCTCTCTCTCTCTCTCTCTCTCTCTCCCCAACTCCCTCCCCTCCTCTCTCTCTCTTCTCTCTCTCCAACTCCCTCCCCTCCTCCCTCTTTCTCTTTCCCCAACTCCCCCCTCTCTCTCTCTCTCTCTTTCTCTTTCCCCAACTCCCTCCCCTACTCTCTCTTCTTTTCCCCAACTCCCCCTCTCTTTCTCTTTCTCTTTCCCCAACTCCCTCCCCTCCTCTCTCTCGCTCTCTCTCTCTCTCACCCCGGCTTTCAGTTTATACAGAGCAGAATCATTTACATAAAGTCCTTAAGGCAAATAACTGTTGGGGGCTCTAATTTATATCTGATCGAAAATTAGCCGTCATTATGCGCGCCATTAGCCATGTCTTTAATGTGCTTCTAAGCACCATTTGTCAAGTAGCTTGTTAATATCCTTCAAGTCTTTAAAGTTGAGAGATCGAGCTCATTAAAGACTGTGGCACTACTGTGCTATTGATGCTGTTTTATACAACGCTGCACAGAGAGCTGGGACTACAATTTTAAAGGTATTCTTTACTAGTGTTGTCACAAATGTATTTGCTAAAAATCCAGATGGGCTACATTATGTTTTTACGCATGAATGGGAAATGGAGAAGTATGGGCCAACACGCCTGTGTCCCATTAATTTTATATTTTCGAATTTCTAGCCAATAACTAGCCTATCGCAGTCTAGATGAATAAATCTAGGCCTATGCCAACAGCTCACATGATGATAATAGTCAGTCAAATGCAACTTGGCTGCGAATAAAAAGCTAATTATTCAGCAGAAG
Organism: Oncorhynchus keta; assembly: GCF_023373465.1. Classification (NCBI taxonomy): domain Eukaryota; kingdom Metazoa; phylum Chordata; class Actinopteri; order Salmoniformes; family Salmonidae; genus Oncorhynchus; species Oncorhynchus keta. The sequence goes on along the minus strand of NC_068449.1, from coordinate 52,058,836 downwards.
AACTTCTTCCTATTCATAAAAATGGTGTGGTCTCTGTTGGTAAAAATCAATTGATAAAGAAATGACACATGGAGTGAGACAAATACTGCTACTGTGATATGACATTAGTAAGAAAGAGGTCAGTGTTTTCTACTGGTCACGCTCTGTAGCACTCAGAATCATAATTAGGGACGCACGTCTTTTCCATCGCCTGTGGGCGCCACTTCGCGAGTTATGGCGTTTTATTATTGGTCCGAAACTCCTGGTGTCCCCCCTCTCCCTTTCTCGCTCTCTGTCCCTCCCTCCCTGAACGGATTCCTCCAGGCTAAAGCAATAAAGAGAGTAATTAGAATGCGGAGATTTGTGTCCCAAATTGCACCCAATTCCCTACGCTGTGCACTACTTTTGACTAGTGCTCACAGGGCCCTAGTTAAAAGTAGTGCACTATATAGGGAATAGGATGCCATTCGGGACGCAGCACAGATGTAAATAAAGGGAATGGACAGTGGTGAAGGATGAGGCGTCTAGGTCAGGCACTCATCAAAAACCCAGTTGGTAGCAAATGACAACGAGCGGTGCGCGGTGCCAGAGGCCCGGGGCTACGGCTGCCAAACCACAGGCTCCACGGACTAAATTAGAGTGGCTCAATGGCGATGCATCTCAAACAACCACCACCAATGAGGATAAACACACATACGTATAGTATACGTGAGTTAAACCTAACACAATGTATTATGCATGTACATGTTATAGAGACTGCATTTGATAGCATGTGCTGTCATCAGGCCTTTAAACGATGTGACAGAAATCACATCCATGGAATTCATTTGAATTGATACCCACATTAATTGTCCCACATCCATTTGAGGTGTATAGAGGTCATGTTTGAGTCTCTTGGCAAGTGATATTTCACTTCACTCATCCCCAAGGCCAATTAATTGTTTGATACAACAAAAGAGGCCGTTCAATAGCTGTTGATTGAATAGCAGGCTAAACAAGAGTGATTTGATATTATAATAACAGATCAGGCTCAGCACAAGAAACAAAGGACAGGCAATACAGTTAGATATAAAACACGACACACAGGAGGGGTCTGGCTAATTACAATATTTGCATGATTAAAAATACATTAACTACAGGAATCATATTTAATGAGCACATGAACCATTGCATAATTGTTAGTGAACTTTCTTGGTGCTGAAATTAATCATTCAATAGGCTATATACTATATTGAAGGGGTACCTATAAAGGTTTAGGAGACTCAAATATAAATCCTGATAACAAAAAAATATATACCAGGCTGTAAATCCATTTTCAAATTTAAAGAGTTAATTTGAACCACGACTACAAAGATGTCACTTTTGACAGGGATGAGGTCAAATTCCTTTTGACAGGGATGAGCTCAAATGTCTTTTGACAGGGATGACTTCAAATTAATTTTGACAGGGATGAGCTCAAATTAATTTTGACGGGGATGAGCTCAAATTCATTTTGACAGGGATGAGCTCAAATTCATTTTGACATGGATGAGCTCAAATTCATTTTGACAGGGATGAGCACAAATTCATTTTGACAGGGATGAGCTCAAATTCATTTTGACATTCAATTCATGAATTCCACAAAATCCCCCAGAATTGACTGAATTTAAATGGAATCATCTAGCCTAGATTAGACCATTGAAATGACAAGGCGAGGAGGAATAAAATCCCATTCCAATAACATTATGAAGAATTATACAAACCAGACAGTTATGCAGCCTACACCATTCAATAAATCCACACAATGCAAGGGTTAAGGGTGCATAGTTAACCCCCACTACCTTCATCCTCTCATGTGATTGGAGCCTGCCCAGAAAGGCAGCAGCACAACCTATGGGACTACAACTGATCAAGACGCAGTGTATTTCAAACAGAAGGAAAAGCACCATGCAACGAGAATTGAACTCAATGGAGGCTACTGCTACTGCAGATAGGATGCTATTGGAAAGTGTAGACTACCACACGCACACACACACACACACACACACACACACACACACACACACACACACACACACACACACACACACACACACACACACACACACACACACACACACACACACACACACACACACACACACACACAAACACACGCACACGCACACACGCACACACGTACACGTAACAAGTACAGTAGGCCATTAAAGTGCTTTGCTGGGTTCTCTCTGATCTCTGGATGTTAATGAGACACTCACTGGAGGTTTGCCTGGTTTCCTGCACACAGTGCTTCTATCTCTCACCTCCTCTACACCCCCTTTATCTGCTCTCCTCATCAGGAAAGCCAAATCACAGCACTGGAACTGTGCTGACTCCATCAGAGCGCAGTGAAAAAGCCATTGTATCACTATGCAGCTATGTAGCCAGAGTTCTTTTTTGTTTAATGTCAGATTGCTCTATAGCGAGAGAGATAGCGATAGCGTGTCAGATAGCAGATATTCGGCCTGAACTGTTGGTTGAGGGACACGAAAGTCACGTAGGAGTGATACCATCTGACATGAGACAATGACCCGAGTTAGGAAAATGATTGTCTTTATTACCTGCAAATGAAATAAATATCTATATCATTCAAAAAAAAAAAAATTTAAATTCATTATTCATACTTTTAACAGTATTGTTATTGTTATAATTGTTATAATTATTATACAAAAAATGCAATAGTTATGATAAAGCCAATGGATTTGTTGAAGCTGGCATGACAAGTAAGCACTAGTTGAGGCTGTGCATGGGTCTGACTGGAACAACTACACGGAGTGTACAAAACATTAAGAACACCTCATATTGTCTCAAGGCTTAAAAATCCGTCTTTAACCTGTCTCCTCCCCTTGAAGAGAGATTTAACAAATGGCCTCAATAAGGGATCATAGCTTTCACCTGGATTCACCTGGTCAGTCATGGAAAGAGCTGGTGTTCATAATCCATGTTTTGTACACTCGGTGCTTAAATGTTACCTGACCCTAGATTATTGATCCCAGAGCCATGGCTCTGATTGGTCCAACTAGCTGACAGTCATGCAGGCTAAGACTGTCATAGAGATCCCCTTACAAAAATATTTTTCTAAATTAAAAAAATTCAACCATGAACAAATCACGAGGAAAAAAAATCACGTACCATTTTTACATTAGTCACACAAGTGTGGTTTCTGGACACTTGTGCAGTTTCACAGGTTCCTTTTTCATGTGTTTTTCCATTAAGTGAAAATAATTTCATATGATGCGAAACACATCATCATGATGATGTGGCAAGTGATAATTTGCTTTTTGAAAGTCATGTATTTTAACTTGACATGCAAAACATTTTGGGACAGTATCAACAGTGGACTAATGAAAAAATACCAAAATATAGTTTTTAGTGGATTTTTCCTTTCACAAATTGTCTCTCGCCAAAGTTTTGGTAAAAAGCTGAGGAATGTGGCTGGAGAGACACTATGTCATGGATGCATGGACTGACCATCCATGATATCAGAATTATAATTTCAACCATGTTTTAGGCCATACATTGTTTGTTTACATTTATTTGGTTTACGAATATGGAGCAAATGTGGAGTTTCTTTACAAGTTCACATGTGAAAAACAATCACATGTACAAATCTAATTTGCAGTTTCATATGTGAAACAATGGAAGGAGAGCAATGGAATCCCCCTTCCAGATCAGAGGGTCACATGACACAGGACACGGAGCATTGATTCGCTAAGGAATACTATGATTGATGCTTGACATTTTTTATCAGAATCCTCCAAGATGTTTCTTTATAATGTATTAGGAAACAGAACACAAAGGAAGGCAGTCAGATATAAAATGAAGCCATCTCTGCAGCTTCTACTTTCTCTTCATCAGCATTTCCAACCTTGCTACAATCAGTGCTCCTATTGGTAGCAGAAAGCAATACGCACAAGTGCCAGAGTCCAGAGTGTTCGAAAACAGACATTTCCAATATTACATCAATGTCCCACAATCCACTGTACGATAATGTCATTTTTCCATTGCATACAGGTGACAAAACCTTAAGTGATCCCTCCGTGCAAATACTCAATATGCCAAAAGTATCGTCTCAGCAAAAACGTGTTGATGCAGTATTTCCACCTCCTTATGGATTACACTTCACTACTGAAACCTTTTGCTTCCGAGGTGTCTTTGGAAAAGGTTGATTACTATTGGATATATTCTGCCAGTCGACCACCGAGGGCATTTATTGCTCTGGATGCAGACTACAGTCACAGAGCCTGATGAAATGATAGTGAATGGGCCGAGGTTTCATCTAAACCATGGGAAGTGATTCATGTGGACATAAAGAAATGTTAACGATCGCAAACGACCTTTGTGTTGGATGGCTTTCGTCACAGACACTGACACAGTCAGGCTGGCAGCTGCTGCCCCTTGTCTCACATCGTCATCTTCAGTAGAAGTACTGAGAAGGAGGTGGCAGGGAACACATCTGTATATGTCATGAAGAACCGACTGTTCATCCTCAGCACAGCAGCAAAGACACTGCTGAGTCTTTGGGTAAAGGGTCTGAAGAACCTATTAACAGACCAGGTTATCACTCTATTAACAGACCAGGTTATCACTCTATTAACAGACCAGGTTATCACTATGTTAACAGACCTGGTTATCACTCTGTTACCTGGTTATCACTCTTTTAACAGACCAGGTTATCACTCTGTTAACAGACCTGGCTATCACTCTGTTAACAGACCTAGTTATCACTCTGTTACCTGGTTATAACTCTGTTAACAGACCTAGTTATCACTCTGTTAACAGACCTAGTTATCACTCTGTTAACAGACCAGGTTATCACTCTGTTAACAGACCTGGTTATCACTCTGTTACCTGGTTATCACTCTGTTAACAGACCAGGTTATCACTCTGTTAACAGACCTGGTTATCACTCTGTTAACAGACCAGGTTATCACTCTGTTAACAGACCTGGTTATCACTCTGTTAACAGACCTGGTTATCACTCTGTTAACAGACCAGGTTATCACTCTGTTAACAGACTGGTTATCACTCTGTTAACAGACCAGGTTATCACTCTGTTAACAGACCTGGTTATCACTCTGTTAACAGACCTGGTTATCACCCTGTTAACAGACCAGGTTATCACTCTGTTAACAGACCTGGTTATCACTCTGTTAACAGACCTGGTTATCACTCCGTTAACAGACCGGGTTATCACCCTGTTAACAGACCAGGTTATCACTCTGTTAACGAACCTGGTTAACTCCCGTTAACAGACCGGGTTATCACCCTGTTAACAGACCTGGTTATCACCCTGTTAACCCAGGTTATCACTCTATTAACAGACCAGGTTATCACTATGTTAACAGACCTGGTTATCACTCTGTTACCTGGTTATCACTCTGTTAACAGACCAGGTTATCACTCTATTAACAGACCAGGTTGTATCACTCTGTTACCTGGTTATCACTCTGTTAACAGACCAGGTTATCACTCTGTTAACAGACCTGGTTATCACTCTGTTACCTGGTTATCACTCTGTTAACAGACCTGGTTATCACTCTGTTAACAGACCAGGTTATCACTCTATTAACAGACCAGGTTATCACTCTATTAACAGACCAGGTTATCACTCTATTAACAGACCAGGTTATCACTATGTTAACAGACCTGGTTATCACTCTGTTACCTGGTTATCACTCTGTTAACAGACCAGGTTATCACTCTGTTAACAGACCTGGTTATCACTCTGTTACCTGGTTATCACTCTGTTAACAGACCAGGTTATCACTATGTTAACAGACCAGGTTATCACTCTATTAACAGACCAGGTTATCACTCTGTTAACAGACCTGGTTATCACTCTGTTAACAGACCAGGTTATCACTCTATTAACAGACCAGGTTATCACTCTGTTAACAGACCTGGTTATCACTCTGTTACCTGGTTATCACTCTGTTAACAGACCAGGTTAGTTAACAGACCTGGCTATCACTCTGTTACCTGGTTATCACTCTGTTACTTTATAACTCTGTTAACAGACACTCTGTTAACAGACCTAGTTATCACTCTGTTAACAGACCAGATTATCACTCTGTTAACAGACCTGGTTATCACTCTGTTACCTGATTATCACTCTGTTAACAGACCAGGTTATCACTCTGTACCTGGTTATCACTCTGTT
>NC_068449.1:52025812-52052576 GCF_023373465.1 Oncorhynchus keta | reverse complement strand
GTAAGAATGAGAGTTGTTCATGGTACAGGTAAGAATGAGAGTTGTTCATGGTACAGATAAGAATGAGAGTTGTTCATGGTACAGGTAAGAATGAGAGTTGTTCATGGTACAGGTAAGAATGAGAGTTGTTCATGGTACAGATAAGAATGAGAGTTGTTCATGGTACAGATAAGAATGAGAGTTGTTCATGGTACAGATAAGAATGAGAGTTGTTCATGGTACAGATAAGAATGAGAGTTGTTCATGGTACAGATAAGAATGAGAGTTGTTCATGGTACAGATAAGAATGAGAGTTGTTCATGGTACAGGTAAGAATGAGAGTTGTTCATGGTACAGATAAGAATGAGAGTTGTTCATGGTACAGGTAAGAATGAGAGTTGTTCATGGTACAGATAAGAATGAGAGTTGTTCATGGTACAGATAAGAATGAGAGTTGTTCATGGTACAGATAAGAATGAGAGTTGTTCATGGTACAGATAAGAATGAGAGTTGTTCATGGTACAGATAAGAATGAGAGTTGTTCATGGTACAGATAAGAATGAGAGTTGTTCATGGTACAGATAAGAATGAGAGTTGTTCATGGTACAGATAAGAATGAGAGTTGTTCATGGTACAGATAAGAATGAGAGTTGTTCATGGTACAGATAAGAATGAGAGTTGTTCATGGTACAGATAAGAATGAGAGTTGTTCATGGTACAGATAAGAATGAGAGTTGTTCATGGTACAGGTAAGAATGAGAGTTGTTCATGGTACAGATAAGAATGAGAGTTGTTCATGGTACAGGTAAGAATGAGAGTTGTTCATGGTACAGATAAGAATGAGAGTTGTTCATGGTACAGATAAGAATGAGAGTTGTTCATGGTACAGATAAGAATGAGAGTTGTTCATGGTACAGATAAGAATGAGAGTTGTTCATGGTACAGATAAGAATGAGAGTTGTTCATGGTACAGGTAAGAATGAGAGTTGTTCATGGTACAGATAAGAATGAGAGTTGTTCATGGTACAGGTAAGAATGAGAGTTGTTCATGGTACAGGTAAGAATGAGAGTTGTTCATGGTACAGGTAAGAATGAGAGTTGTTCATGGTACAGGTAAGAATGAGAGTTGTTCATGGTACAGATAAGAATGAGAGTTGTTCATGGTACAGGTAAGAATGAGAGTTGTTCATGGTACAGATAAGAATGAGAGTTGTTCATGGTACAGATAAGAATGAGAGTTGTTCATGGTACAGATAAGAATGAGAGTTGTTCATGGTACAGGTAAGAATGAGAGTTGTTCATGGTACAGATAAGAATGAGAGTTGTTCATGGTACAGATAAGAATGAGAGTTGTTCATGGTACAGGTAAGAATGAGAGTTGTTCATGGTACAGGTAAGACTTTATATTTGAAGAGGGGTGAAACCAAAGGGTCTGGAGAGGAGAACAGTTGATGAAATACACATCTCTTGTCCGAGATGAGAGTGTATGTGTGTATGTGTGCATGTGTGTATGCGTGAATGTGTGTGTGCGTGTTCATGCATACTTGTGTGTGTGTGTGTGTGTATGTGTGTGTGTGTGTCCATATGTTTTGTAGATTGAATAAAAACTGTATGGAGGCTACGTCATAACCCCTGCAAGACAAACTCACCGCCGGTCTGCTCCCCGCTAATTCAAAGCAATTCTATTCTCCCACCAGCACCACCACTGACGCCCCTCGAAAAAATGATGCCAATTGAATTACACCACGTTCTCCGCTTCTCTACTGTGCAGACAGGAAGCGCCTCGTCTCACCATCTATAACACAGGCCTCCCAGCCACTATTAAACCAAGATATTCAGATCGGGGACGAAACGCATCATCAGAACAACACGTCGCGGCGGAATGCCACACAGAACGGGGATAAGTGGCAAAGATGCCTAAGAACAAGAGAGGAGAAGAAGAGGAGAGAAGAAGAAAAACGCTGTAGTTTACTAGTTGATAAAAACAATGCTTGCTTATGCCAGCAGAAACAGGCTTAAATACACCCCCATGAATATGCAATTTCTGTGTGAGCAGCCTGACAACAAAGGGTATCGTGTTGTTTTTGATGACGCTAGGGTGTCGGTCGTGTGCCAGCCAGCATGTGGAACAACAAGGGACAGACAAGGCAGGGGCCTACTTACCTACTGAGGCATCCTACAGTTACCTGTGTCTGCGTTTTCACTGTGCGAACACGCGTGAGCGGGATGTGTGTGCGTTTGTGGACGTGTGCGTGCCTGAATAAGAAGTGAGGAATTCTGGCATTTAAAGTCAGCCTATTAACATCTGAAAAATGGCATTTAGGTTTTGGTCCTTTGAGGGTAAATGAAGCAGCTCCAGTCTGAACGAACAGCAGGTGAGAAACGGAAAAAGGGGTCACTCACTGACTGTGTCTAATGTGGTTATGTGGTTACCGTGGACACAATGGTGTCACAGTGGTGTCACCGTGGTGACAGGATGAGTGACGAGGGTGCGGTGTCTGAATGGTATATATACATGTACAGATGGGCTCTGTTGACCCGAGTCATGTTCCTCCGCCCACTTCCTAATGAAGATAGACTGGGGAGTTCTCATTGGTTCTTGTGTTTCATATACGTTTCCTCAATGGAAAAGGATATCAAGGATCTTGCTATCATCCAATAGGACAAAACCTCCACAAAACTGTTGTTTTCTGTACAGCAGAAGGAATTATCTCTTTTGGTATCGTTCAGGTGCTTAGAAAGAGGCCTTTGAATCCTGGCAGAGCCAACAGAGTGTAGATAAACACTGAACAACAAGCAGCTCAACAACGACGCTGTCAAACAGTCACTTCAAGAAGTGTCAAAAGTTCAGCCCTTTCAATTACACGCATTTTAATATTCATGTCAGAGTCCCTCGGCTAATTAACATGCACCGTTTTTAAATAAAGTCTAATTGTTCAAGAAAACTGTGTTTTATGTTGCGGCAATGGTAATAACTAATGATGGATGAATTGCATTAGCATACATTTCATCATACCCAGACCAAGAGAATATATGATCATTGTGCCACAGAGAATTGCTCTAAGTTAGAGGAAGTTAATTTCATTATCTCCTCCTCCCTCCTCCTCCCTTGTTCCTTTAAAGCCCCACCGCTTTACAATAATTGGAAAACAGAATAAAAGATTAGCTTTTTACTAGATGACGGGACGCTAATAAAGTATGATGGAATGTTAGCGTAGTAGCGTTACACAGGGACTGGCTGCCAATTATAGACAGGCAGTCTTATAGACGGGATAGGATGGTGGAGGACCCACCTCTTCGTCTACTTTACAGTACAGTACCATCAGGAATCCTTATAGCAGACTGTGCTCTACTGTGGATTACAGGCTAATTGCTAATGTTACATAAGGCATAGGAGAGGGTCTTGGGGGAAGAGGTTTGGTCCTTTTATGGCTATAATGGAGAATGAGACACAGGTCTAATCAGGCCCTGTTTAAACATAACAACTATGCTATAGATCAAGGAATAGGTCAATCACACTAACAATTACAAAAACCATTACCAGCACAAGAGACATCACACACGCACACAGCACACACGCACTACAGTTGAAAAACAGAGCAATAAACCAGATGTAACTAACAGATTCATCTAGCTACACTCAATAACCAACCAACCCTCCCAGCCTCTCTCCAGACCTCTAGAACCAGCAGGGCCCCCAGACGAGCTGCTCTCCCCTCCCCACTCATCAGTCACCCTGGGCAGCCTCTCCCCGGACGGGGTCCCCCCTGACACCCGTAATGGCTGTTTGATGACCCTCATAAAAGGAGTCAATGTATTGATGGGAGCCCCTTTGAGGACCAACAAAGTCATTTGTATGGGGATCAATTCAGTTGAATTCATAGGAAGAGGAGGGAGGGGAATAGACAGAGGAGAGAGGGATGAGGGGGGAGGATAGAGAGATAGACCAACACGTGTGACCTCTCGGATCAGTGAGTGGGCGTGTGTTGACACAGACAATCTGCTGTGATGATAGTCTGTCTGCAGCGTCGACGTTGTTATTAAATCATTGAATCGCTCCACAAATCAGATTATCATGTAGTGGGTCTGGGCGCATTATTCTACTGTCTCTATGGTGACTATCCTCCATGGGAGGATTTACAGAGGACTGTTGCAGTCTTGTGTCTGTGTTTGTATAGTCCAAATATGGAGCACTAATGTAAATGCAAGGACACTCTGCTAATTGTTACTATTTAAAACAACAAAAATAACTCACCAACAACCTTCAGCTGGCAAACTCCAACAGAGGACCACCCTGGAAGATAAACAAAGTTAGTGTTTTATAACACCTGAATAAACAAAGGTAGTGTTCTTTAACACCTGAATAAACAAAGGTAGTGTTCTATAACACCTGAATTAACAAAGGTAGTGTTCTATAACACCTGAATAAACAAAGTTAGTGTCTTATAACACCTGAATAAACAAAGGTAGTGTTCTATAACACCTGAATAAACAAAGGTAGTGTCTTATAACACCTGAATAAACAAAGGTAGTGTTCTATAACACCTGAATAAACAAAGGTAGTGTCTTATAACACCTGAATAAACAAAGGTAGTGTTCTATAACACCTGAATAAACAAAGGTAGTGTCTTATAACACCTGAATAAACAAAGGTAGTGTTCTATAACACCTGAATAAACAAAGTTAGTGTTCTATAACACCTGAATAAACAAAGTTAGTGTCTCTATAACACCTGAATAAACAAAGTTAGTGTTCTATAACACCTGAATAAACAAAGTTAGTGTTTTATAACACCTGAATAAACAAAGCTAGTGTCTCTATAACACCTGAATAAACAAAGCTAGTGTCTCATAACACCTGAATAAACAAAGCTAGTGTCTTATAACACCTGAATAAACAAAGTTAGTGTTCTATAACACCTGAATAAACAAAGCTAGTGTCTCATAACACCTGAATAAACAAAGTTAGTGTTCTATAACACCTGAATAAACAAAGTTAGTGTCTCATAACACCTGAATAAACAAAGGTAGTGTTTTATAACACCTGAATAAACAAAGTTAGTGTCTCTATAACACCTGAATAAACAAAGTTAGTGTCTCATAACACCTGAATAAACAAAGTTAGTGTCTTATAACACCTGAATAAACAAAGTTAGTGTTCTATAACACCTGAATAAACAAAGTTAGTGTCTCTATAACACCTGAATAAACAAAGTTAGTGTCTCATAACACCTGAATAAACAAAGTTAGTGTCTCATAACACCTAAATAAACAAAGCTAGTGTCTCATAACACCTGAATAAACAAAGTTAGTGTTTTATAACACCTGAATAAACAAAGTTAGTGTTCTACAACACCTGAATAAACAAAGTTAGTGTTTTATAACACCTGAATAAACAACGTTAGTGTCTCATAACACCTGAATAAACAAAGCTAGTGTCTCATAACACCTGAATAAACAAAGTTAGTGTCTCATAACACCTGAATAAACAAAGCTAGTGTCTCATAACACCTGAATAAACAAAGTTAGTGTCTCATAACACCTGAATAAACAAAGTTAGTGTCTCATAACACCTGAATAAACAAAGGTAGTGTCTCATAACACCTGAATAAACAAAGCTAGTGTCTCATAACACCTGAATAAACAAAGCTAGTGTCTCATAACACCTGAATAAACAAAGTTAGTGTCTTATAACACCTGAATAAACAAAGTTAGTGTTTTATAACACCTGAATAAACAAAGTTAGTGTCTTATAACACCTGAATAAACAAAGTTAGTGTTCTATAACACCTGAATAACCAAAGTTAGTGTTTTATAACACCTGAATAAACAAAGTTAGTGTCTTATAACACCTGAATAAACAACGTTAGTGTCTCATAACACCTGAATAAACAAAGGTAGTGTCTCATAACACCTGAATAAACAAAGTTAGTGTCTTATAACACCTGAATAAACAAAGTTAGTGTTTTATAACACCTGAATAAACAAAGTTAGTGTCTTATAACACCTGAATAAACAAAGTTAGTGTTCTATAACACCTGAATAAACAAAGTTAGTGTTTTATAACACCTGAATAAACAACGTTAGTGTCTTATAACACCTGAATAAACAAAGTTAGTGTCTCATAACACCTGAATAAACAAAGTTAGTGTCTTATAACACCTGAATAAACAAAGTTAGTGTTTTATAACACCTGAATAAACAAAGTTAGTGTCTTATAACACCTGAATAAACAAAGTTAGTGTTCTATAACACCTGAATAAACAAAGTTAGTGTTTTATAACACCTGAATAAACAAAGTTAGTGTCTTATAACACCTGAATAAACAACGTTAGTGTCTCATAACACCTGAATAAACAAAGGTAGTGTCTCATAACACCTGAATAAACAAAGTTAGTGTCTTATAACACCTGAATAAACAAAGTTAGTGTTTTATAACACCTGAATAAACAAAGTTAGTGTCTTATAACACCTGAATAAACAAAGTTAGTGTTCTATAACACCTGAATAAACAAAGTTAGTGTTTTATAACACCTGAATAAACAACGTTAGTGTCTTATAACACCTGAATAAACAAAGTTAGTGTCTCATAACACCTGAATAAACAAAGTTAGTGTCTTATAACACCTGAATAAACAAAGTTAGTGTTTTATAACACCTGAATAAACAAAGTTAGTGTTCTATAACACCTGAATAAACAAAGTTAGTGTCTTATAACACCTGAATAAACAAAGTTAGTGTTTTATAACACCTGAATAAACAAAGTTAGTGTCTTATAACACCTGAATAAACAAAGTTAGTGTTCTATAACACCTGAATAAACAAAGTTAGTGTTTTATAACACCTGAATAAACAACGTTAGTGTCTTATAACACCTGAATAAACAAAGTTAGTGTTTTATAACACCTGAATAAACAAAGTTAGTGTTCTATAACACCTGAATAAACAAAGTTAGTGTTCTATAACAGCTGAATAAACAAAGTTATCGTATTATAACACTAGAACAAACACACAGAAATGACTCAAGCACACAACAAAACACTTGGCAAATACTGGTGATTCAATGAAATTGTCTTTATTCACAATGCAAATAACTGTAAATAAAACACGTCAATCATAATGTTAACAAAATGTTTACTTACAGTACAAATAAATCCCTGAATCATCCACAATAATATTTTTTGCATATTATTAGTGATTGCAATATTTTCACCTATATTTTAAAGTACTCCCTAAATCATCATCTAAAGGTCTATTCAGAAACAATCCACACAGCCAGAACAAAATGGAGAATGCCTCCCTCTCCAAGTAAGGAATACAATAATAATCAATTCAGCCAGAAGAGACCTCTACAGAAGTGGAAGGCAGGTAGCTAGATATTGACAACAGATATTAGAATAATGTAAAGCAGCATATTAGAGTGTGGAGAACTTCTGGCCTGGCCTCTGCTTACCCAATGAGACTGTGTGGATCTGTCTGTCTGCAGCTCCCCACCTTCTCCTCCTCTTCCTCCTCCACTACCACCACTCCATTCCTGCTCCTTCCGGAGAGAGAGAAGAGGGGAGGAACGAGGGAGGGAGAGAGGGGGAGGAATGCACTGCGGAATCATTTGCATGCTCTGAATCCAGGAATCAGGAATGATGTCCACAGAGAGACCCCAGACCAAAGGAAGGGGAGAGTAAGATTACACAAATAAAGAGAGAGAGGAAGAGAGAGAGAGAGAGAGAGAGAGAGAGAGAGAGAGAGAGAGAGAGAGAGAGAGAGAGAGAGAGAGAGAGAGAGAGAGAGAGAGAGAGAGAGAGAGAGAGAGAGAGAGAGAGAGAGAGAGAGAGAGAGAGAGAAAGAGAGGTAGAGTGTTCTGCTCTCTGACCACTGACGCTTCCAGAATGAGGTCACCTTGTTTCTTCACCATCTCTTCCTCCTCCACTACCACCACCCCATTACTCCTCCTCCTCTTTCCTTCAACAGAACAAAAAGAGAAAAAGAAAGGAAATGAAAAAGGAAATGAGACCTCCTGAGAAGAAAGCTCTTCGGCGGCAGCACCAGGTGATAGGAGAACGAGCCAGGAGGTTGGGGATGGAGGGATGACGGAGGGAGGGGGGGTTGAAATTAAAGTATGTTTTGAGTGAAGTCCAATGGCAGGTCCTGGCGGTGTAGCCCGGGAAAGAGAGTGAGAGCCCTAGTGTCTGCAGCTCTGCGGCACCAAAAGAGGATGTGATGAGACTGCATGGCTAATGAAGGAAGCATCCCTGCCTGCTGCAGCTGAGCCTGGCTCCAGAGAGCCCAGCCTCTTCTTATCCTCCGAGTTCATCACTAATTCAACAACGTTGATCATTTCATTAGGTTCCCGCGTATTTTCCAGGCCCCTTATCAATAAAGGATGGAAGAGGATGGAGCGGGGGCTGCCCCTACTACTACGCTACGGTTTAGCTTAACACCCACACACAGAGACACACACACACACACACTGAGTGTGAGTACACACACACACAATAATAGTTAGGCCAACACGTGTCAGGTACCTGCAATTCACACACTACTCAGACAGACACACACACGCAAGTGCACGTGCACACGCACACACACACACGTGCGCACGCGCACACACACACACACACACACACACACACACACACACACACACACACACACACACACACACACACACACACACACACACACACACACACACACACAGGGACAGCCACACTGGGATGGAACAGATGGCAGTCACAGAATCACAGGAGCTTCTCAGGTAAATAAAACAGTACCTGGCACCACAGTACAGCAGCTTCTGGCTTGGTACATTGGTGGTGGCATAGGGAGCTTAACCAGGGCTCCATGTGTGACACACACACACACCCTCACACACAGTAAGAGACAGATTGGGAGCTCGAAAGTGACAGAGACCAGGGATTACTTCTAACCACATGTATTTATTAACTCTCTCAATTAAGCATGGGTGTCTCTCTTAAGTTTTACAGTGGTTTAGACCAACAGGGACCTACAGGTGGTCTCTCTTAAGGTTTACAGGTGGTTTATTCAAATAGGCCTACAGTGTGTGTCTCTGAAGGTTTACAGTGGTTTAGACGAACAGGGACCTACAGGGTGTCTCTGAAGGTTTGCAGTGGTTTAGACCAACAGGGACCTACAGGGTGTCTCTCTTAAGGTTTACAGTGGTTTAGACCAACAGGGACCTGCAGGGTGTCTCTCTTAAGGTTTACAGTGGTTTAGACCAACGGGTTCTGTGGAGTGCCTCTCTAAAGCGTTACAGTGGTTTAGACCAACAGGGACCCACAGGTGTCTCTTTAAGACGACAGATGGTTTGTGACCAACAGGGACCCACAGGGTGTCTCTCTTAAGGTTTACAGTGGTTTTTAGACCAACAGGGGACCTATAGCACATTTAAATGTCAGACAGTACAAGCCCTAATCCCAATTTAAACCTGTTTTGCTGATTAAATATAAACTTTACATCTGTGGATACAATGCTATTAATTCAATCATTAGAAAGATGATTCACTAGAGCAAAGTGGGTTGATAGGAAAAAAAGGACACAGACGAGCAGCTCACATGAAATAACTACTGGAAATATTCATTAATAAAAATTAAAGCCTGGATCTAATGACAATGAGTACATGTGTAGAGACTTCCTGTCTGCTTCCTTGGGCAAGCCCCCTTTCAACATGGGCACACAACGGCCCCCTTTCAACATGGGCACACAACGGCCCCTTTCTACATGGGCACACAACGGCCCCCTTTCAACATGGGCACACAACGGCCCCTTTTAACATGGGCACACAATGGCCCCCCTTTCAACATGGGCTTTTTCCCTTTCAACATGGGCACACAACAGCCCCCTTTAACATGGGCACACAACGGCCCCCTTTCAACATAGGCACACTGCGGCCCCCTTTCAACATGGGCACACTGCGGCCCCCTTTCAACATGGGCACAGGCACACAACGGCCCCCTTTAACATAGGCACACAACGGCCCCCTTTCAACATGGGCACACAACGGCCCCTTTCAACATGGGCACACAACGGCCCCTTTCAACATAGGCACACAACGGCCCCCTTTCAACATGGGCACACAACGGCCCCCTTTCAACATGGGCACACAACGGCCCCCTTTCAACATGGGCACACAGTGGCCCCCTTTCAACATGGGCACACAACGGCCCCCTTTCAACATGGGCACACAGCGGCCCCCCTTTTAACATGGGCACACAACTGCCCCCCTTCAACATGGGCACACAACAGCCCCCTTTCAACATTGGCACACAACGGCCCCCTTTTAACATGGGCACACAACGGCCCTTCAACATGGGCACACAACGGCCCCCTTTCTACATGGGCACACTGCGGCCCCCTTTTAACATGGGCACACAGCGGCCCCTTTCTACATCGGGCACACAACGGCCCCCTTTCAACATGGGCACACTGCGGCCCCCTTTCAACATGGGCACAACATTTGCCTTTCAACATGGGCACAACGGCCCCCTTTCAACATGGGACACTGCGGCACCCTTTAACATGGACACAACGGCCCCGTTTCAACATGGGCACAACGGCCCCCTTTCAACATGGGCACACAACGGCCCCGTTTCTACATTGGCACACAACGGCCCCCTTTTAACATGGGAACACAACGGTCCCCTCAACATGGGACACTGGCCCCCTTTCAACATGGGACACAATGGCCCCCTTTCTACACGGGCACACAATGGCCCCCTTTTAACATGGGAACACAACGGCCCCCTTTCTACATGGGCACACAACGGCTCCTTTCACAGCGGCCCCCTTTCAACATGGGCACACAACGGCCCCCTTTCAACATGGGCACACAACGGCCCCCTTTCAACATGGACACAAGGCCCCTTTCAACATGGGCACACAACGACCCCCTTTCAACATGGCACACAACAGCCCCCTTTCAACATGGGACACAACAGCCCCTTTTAACATGGGAACACAGTGGCCCCCTTTCTAACATGGGACACAACAACCCCTTTCAACATGGGACACAACGGCCCCCTTTCAACATGGACATCAACAGATCAACATGGACACAACAGCCCCGCTTTCAACATGGGACACAACAGCCCACTTTTAACATGGGCATGACCCCCTTTCAACATGGGCACACTGCGGCCCTTTGAACATGGGCTAACAGCCCCCTTTCAACATGGGCAATAAACGGCTCAACTTTCTACACTGGGCACACAACAGCCCCCTTTCAACATGGGCACACAACGACCCCCTTTCAACATAGGCACAAACGGCCCCAGCATAGGCACACTGCGGCCCCCTTTTCAACATGGGAACTAGCGGCCCCCTTCAACATAGGCACTGCGGCCCCCTTTCAACATGGGCACACTGCGGCCCCTTTTTAACATGGGCAAACCGCCCCCTTTCAACATGGGTTGAAGCGGCCCCCTTTCTGCATAGGCACACAACGGCCCCCTTTCAAACATGGGACATATAACTGTGTATTCAACATGGGCACACAACGGCCCTTTCAACATGGGGCACACAACGGCCCCCTTTTAACATGGGCACACTGCCCCCTTCAACATGGCCCCCTTTCAACATGGGCACACAACAGCCCCCTTTTAACATGGGTCTCGTGTCTCCCTTCAACATGGGCACAATAACGGCCCCCCTTTCAACATGGGCACACTGCGGCCCCCTTTTAACATGGGCACACAACGGCCCCCTTTCTACATGGGCACACAACGGCCCCTTTCAACATGGACACAACGGCCCCCTTTCAACATGGACACACAACGGCCCCCTTTTAACATGGCATACATAACCTTTCCCTTTCTAACATGGGCACACAACGGCCCCCCTTTCAACATGGGCACACTGCGGCCCCCTTTCAACATGGACACACAACGGCCCCCTTTCAACATGGGCTCTAACGTCTCTTTCAACATGGGCACACTGGGCGGCATTGTATAGTAAACACTACAGTAATGAAACATGGACCACATTAGTTAACATGGGCAGTCATAGAGGCTTTACATTGGCACACAATTCAATCATTTGTCTGTGGAAAACAGAGTTTTCATGGGCTTAGTTGAAGGCTCCCTCTCTACATGGGCACACAAATGGCGAGACATATTCTGTGGGCACACAATGGACTCACAGGGCACCACACCGGTCAGACAGAGATCCTTCAACATGGCCAACCTTAGTTCCTTTCAACATATCTCTATTTTTACATGGGACACACAGGCCTGAGTTAACATGGACATATGTCTTTCAACATTGGTTTATCCCTTTGAGGAACTATGTCAACATGGACACAACAGGTATTTTAACAGGGCACAATGGCCTCGTTTCAGTTGATGAGAACACACAGCCTGCTTTCACCACAACGGGACTAATTCAACATTTGACATTATTCGCTTGTTCAACATGTTTTCTGTGTTCAGTGTGTTAAACATGTGACACAACTGCCCGCTTCCATGGGATAATTTCCTTTCAACATCCAGAAAGAGGCCCCTCTTTCTACATGGGCAACAATTACATTATTAAATGGGCCCACACCACAACAGTGGGCAAAACGAATGAAACTACATTGGGCACACAGGTTGCAGAACAAACTCTTATAATTTCACTCTGTGTTGACATGGGACACAACATGCCCTCCTGACAGATATGTACACTGGGATTTACACATGTAGCTATTTCAAGAGACAACACACGCAAAGCCTTTTAACATGAGTATTACAGCTGGCCCTGTTTGTGCACCTGGCTAACTGACAGTGGGGGGTACAAAAGGAGAGTCAGAGGAGAGCACCTCGCCCCTTCAAGAGTTGGGTGGTTTGAGCATGGGCAAGGCCCCACCCATGGGGAGTCCACAGCCTCTTCAAACAGGGGACTGTGTCCTCATGTTTGATCCTCCTGAAGGTGGATCAGAGGAGACAGAGGACTGGAGGGGACAGCAGAGGTCAGAGGGGAGATCCCAGGGAGAGGGGAGTAATCCATGGGAGACACTCCTCCCTACTCACACACAGGACTGACATGGAGTTCTAGGACTAGCCCAGGGATATGGCTGGATACAGACAAGAGAAAAATAGACAGACAAATAGTTAGGCCCTTTCAACATGGGACAGAGAGAGAGAGAAAGAAAGGAGGGAGGGAGGGAGTAATGAGGATCACTGAGATAAACAAACGAGGAGAGAAAGTGAGAGAGAGAAAGAAAGTAATGTTGCTGTGTTGAGAAAATTAATGATCTGCTCATTAGGCACTCATGTGGTTTCAATTTATTCACAATGCCCACAATACATTCAAACATTCAAACACAACTAGACACAATTTGATGTTGAAAAGAATGGACTAGCCTGACTAGGAAGACCAAAAGACACAATGCCACAAAGGCATATTGGGTAATTGACAGGGAGGCTTTAAAAAAGACAAAACTGAGATAAATAAATGAAGAACAGGGCCTGTTTGTGGGTTTGGTGGGGTGAACATGGGCAGGAGACACACGGCCCCTTGCAGATAAAGCCTGACGGAACAATTACATTCACAATCCATTTAAATCCTGGGAAAACAACAGGACTGAGTCTGAAATGGTCCCCTATTCACTATGTAGTGATAGTCCTGTTGCAGGTGGAGAACAACGGAACAACTCTGTCTTTAAATGGCATAGGTGCCTTTTAGTCAGGGGTGACCGTTTGACTGACACTCCTCCTTTTAAAAATCAAATCAAATCAAATTTAATTAGTCACATGCCCCGAATACAACTGGTAGACAGACAGAGAAAGACTAACAAGCTCCTAACCAACAGTGCAGTTTTAAAAAATAGGGATAAGACAGTACGAAACGTGACCACATTAGTTAACTATATCTTCAGTCATAGAGGCTTTTTAATCAAATTAAAGTGTGAAACAGAGCTTTCTACAGGGAGGAATCACTGAGAGTCAAACAGGGAGACCAAGTAAGATTGATAATATGTACATGTGTGTAAGATTATTAACAATATCATCTGCTAGATTATGCATAACTCCGATTTTCAGCGGTGAAAATATATTCAACCAAATGAGTCTGGGAGCCATTTGGCTTGTGTTTATATCTTATGACTTAGCCTATAGGAAGCTGTCAACAAGCCACATTGGACTCTTGGGTAATTGACAGGACCGCTTGCTATTGCGGTAGCAGAAAGAGATAAATCCATGACCAGGGCCTTTTGTGATATTTTTGGTCAGAGACAGTTGACAATTTTTTGGCCTTTAAATCCTGACAGGGAGTCTGAAATGGTCCCTATTCCTACAGGTAGTGCAGGTCAACTGGAACAACTCTGCATGGTTGGAACCTTTGGCATAGGACCTGGCATACGGTGCCTACCCTTTGCAGAGTGCCAAGCGGGGGGATGGGGAGCAATTGTATAACAGGCAATGATGCACAGCCAGTCAGGATGCTCTGATGGTGCAGCTGTAGAACCTTTTGAGGATCTGAGGACCCATGCCAAATCTTTTCAGTCACCTGAGGGGAATAGGTTTTGTCGTGCCCTCTTCACGACTGTCTTGGTGTGCTTGGACCATGTTAGAATGTTGGTGATGTGGACACCAAGGAACTGCTGAAGCTCTCAACCTGCAGCCCCGTCGATGAGAATGGGGGCGTGCTCAGTCCTCTTTTTCCTGTAGTCCACAGGTGTAGGTAGATTGAGGGCTGTGATCTGACACAAAATCTTAGCAATATTATTCTAGGACAAAGACCTCTCACTATCATCTTCCTCACTATCATCATCTTCATCACTAACATCATGTAATGGAAAATGTATTCAACATGGCTGTTACATCTATCCACTGATATATAGCACCATTTAGTTATTTATCGTTGCCTTATTTTTACAAATTGCATTTAGTCACTCCAAATGTATAAAAATGATGAAATATTGACCATAATGAAGTCATTATTATGATGTCAACGAGGAGCTCGTAAAAAAGTGTGATTTCCATAGCGGAAATGTAAGACACTTCTGTGAACACCAGACAAAGAGGATTGTTGACTAGAGCTTTCTGCAGACACACCTCGTTCACTGACACGGAAAAGACCAGATACTGTGTCTAGTCAGTGGTCATGGGAGAAAGAAGAGAAAGAGAGGGAGAGAAAGTGGGAGGGGGGGAACGGATGAAAAAGAGATATTGTGTCTAATCAATGGTTATGGGAGAAAGAAGAGAAAGAGAGGAGAGAAAGTGTTTGGAGAACGGATGAAAAAGACTAGATACTGTGTCTAGTCAGTGGTAAGAAGAGAAAGAGAGGGGAGAAATAAGAGAAGAGAGTGGATGGGAGAAAAGGAAAGAGAAGAGAAAGTGGTGGAGAAATGGATGAAAAAGAGATACACAGACAGAGAGAGAGCAAAATCCAAAAAGAAGAAAGAGAGCCTGGGTCCCCCTTTTTACCAGTCCACCGTCTGAAGAGGTGGAGTGAAGAGGTGGAGTGAAGAGGTGGGTGAAGAGGTGGAGTGAAGAGGTGGAGTGAAGAGGTGGAGTGAGGGATAGACACTCCTGACCATGTTAGAATGTTGGTGACGAGGCAGCCATGAATCATATGTCATGGAATTATGTCCACAGCATTTAATAATATAGAGCTGGATCTTAGCACGCCCAATGTATTTCTGTTACAGTGGTCGCCATGTGTTCATCACTCATCTCAGCATGGATCACGGCTCCCCGGATGGGGAAAACAGATTCTGGGGCCCCCCTTGTAAAGGGAGGACACAATTGAATCAGGTGTCTGCTCCTCTTAAGGAAATTAAGTTATGACAGCGCCAGCCCATTAATGAGAAGCAGGACCATCGACAGTGACGAATGGAGACGCTGGGTGGGCGAGACAAAGGGAGAGAGAGACAGGTGAGGAGAGAAACAGAAGAGGTGAGAAGAGAGAGAGAGAAAGGGGAGAGGAGAGAGAGAGAGAAAGAGGTGAGAGAGAGAAGAGAGAAAGAGTCAGAGAGAGAAAGAGAGAGAGAGAGGGAGAGAGGGAGAGAAGGTGGTGGAGAGGAGAGAGAAAGGAGAGGAGAGAGAGAGAAAAGAGAAAGCCACCACAGAGGTGAGATCTAGGAAAAGAGAGAAGAGGTCTGCATCCAGGTCCAAAGAGAGAGAGAGAGGGAGAGAGAGAAGTAAGGACGATTTGTCATTCAGGAACACTCAGGTATCTGCCCCTCCAGATGAGATTTGTCATTCAGACCTCCAGCCCTCCATATGAGACTCTCTCTCTCTCTCTCTCTGTCTCTCTCTCTCTCTCTCTCTCTCTCTCTCTCTCTGAGAGAGAGAGAGAGAGGGGTGAGAGAGAAAGAGAGAGAGGTGAGATAGAGAGAGAAGGAGAGGGAGAGGGAGAGAGAGAGAGAGAGAGAGAGAGAGAGAGAGAGAGAGAGAGAAGAGAGGAGAGAGAAGGAGAGGAGAGAGAGAAAGAGACGCCACCACAATATCTATCTCATCCAGGCCCAATGACGATTTGTCATTCAGGAACACCCACTCCCTCCCCTCCCTCTCTCCCCCACTCCCAAGTCTTCACCGGGGGACACATTGGCTCCAATACGTGGGTATTACTAGCCGTTTATTTGGACATATATTCTGGGGAATGATGACAGTTAATAAAGTGGTGAACGTCCTCCTCCATGGGTTCCTACATAGAGGACACATCTTGATGATGGTCATTATTGTGTTGACAGATGTCTCCCCCATGTCACGGCTGCTCGTCATGGCAAGTGTGGTGGCTACTACCCAGCATGCTTTGCAGTGCAGGACCAGGGATAGTTATTACCGTCCCATTTTTCGAATGGAATCGGTTTCATTTAATAATAATGGAGTGTAGAGGAAAAAAATCTGAACTTGATGAGGCGTATTTTAGAGGTGATCTGACAGATCTCCTTCATTATTGTACAACGTTCAATCATCAATAGTAATCACGGTGGTCAAAGACTGACATGTATAATACCCAGTTCAATGGGACTCCATTTAGCAGTTCCATTGTTATATGATTATTTAAGTCTTCACACTTCATTTGCTAAATGTTCATTTCCTTTATCAATGTGAACATTCAAAAATCTGGACCGTTGTCATGTTTGGGAACTACGTTCTTACGCAGAGTATCCCACAACCTAAGGTGGAAAAAAGGCTTAAATATGATTCCCAATTAGACAGCTTTTAATGATTAGGCCAAAAATAGAAACCCATTTGCATAAATGTTCACACCCTTTATCAAATAGAGAAACATTCAATGCTACCGTTTTTTGGGGAACTATCCTGGTATTAAGGGAAATACCCTTGAGTTAGAAACCTATTTTGCGAGGGAAGTACTGGTTTCAGTCAAACATGGAAGTGACATGGGTCATGATTTTGTTGTCATGTCTTCTGATTGCTTGTTAACATTGACAAATTGCAATAAATAAATTGTTTAACAAATAAATCAAAAACATAGTAGATAACATGGGTTAATATACAAACCATGCTCACTCTTCACCTTGTGGATGCACACTATGTTAGCAATATGCAAATAAACGTCAAACCTATGAGTGAAAAGCTCAGCAATCTGTCACCTAAACGGATTATCGGAAAGTCAAAAAACCGAGCCCCACAAAAGGGGAACAATATGGAAATTTCCATTGGCAAAAGCATCCCATACTCGTCTAGGACCGAGACTGAGTAGCCAGCCCATAGCCTATTCCCAAGAGTTGTTCCATCACTGTCTTCAATTTCTTCAATCCAGTCTGAAAATGGAAGTGAAGGGAAAAATCTCTACGGGTTTGATGCATATTGACCGAACATTAACAGTGATCAGGCTTCTAATTTGGGTTCTGACAGGCACCACCATTCATCCGCCATCTTAGTTATCGCTGATGGCTCTGTGTTTGAAAAGGATCCTGGGTGTTATTGGTATCCGTTTCCCTGTAGGGTTGACCTCCATCGCTGTAGTACACCACTCTAAGCCACAGAAGGAGCTGTGATGCTAATTTAGCATCAACATATGCCATATTCCATACATTCCGTCTACATCAAGGAATGGTGAGTTGACATTCAGCAGCTCCGCCACTTTGGGAGCCCAATTCTGAACTTTTTTCCCCCACTAATTGGTCTTTTGACCAATCACGTGAGATCTTTTCAGAGCTGATCTGATTGGTCAAATTAGAGCAATTAGTGAAAATAAGATTTACATTGGGCTGACTGTGTAAACACAGCTTTAGCGATGTAGACATTGGAACTGGACGAGCACAGCTGACAATCAGCCTAGGCCTGAAACACAATGTTATCAATAGTGATGATCACGATCAATTGAGCACATTCCTTTAGAGAACACAGTAATTGTGAGGACAGAATGGAGAAGTAGGCGAGAGGAAGAGAGAGAGAGAGAGAGGGCTGGAGTGTCCATCCCTGTCCGTTGATGTATGCCCTTTAAAGCCATATTACACCGGACCAGACATGGGCTTACATTGAATTGTGTGAAGTAGATAGTAGAGGCTGTTGCTGCATAGATCACTGATATGAGAGAGAGTGGTGGATGGATGGATGGAGGGCTTCAACTCTAACTTCTCTCCTCTCTCTCTCTCTCTCTCCCTCCCAGTTGAGTTGAGTTATGAATTATTGACCTCGTAGTCTGGACCCAGGCTCATTACTGGGATAGGGAAGTGTCGGCCATAGTTCCTGGTTTGTGATGCTGGGAGCGAGAGGAGCAGTATGGGCCGCCCCACACTTGGCCCCGGCTCTCCCTCTGACCATGCGGTCATACTTACTCTTTAATGGCCTGAGAGAGAAAGGGATCGGACATGGATGGACTTGGAGCCTGGACACTGAGTTGGAGCCTGTGGACACTATCTGTCTATCTGCCCCAGTGCTTCTCATCAGGTAGGAGAGTGGGCCAGGCAGCACGTCCACCCATGGATGGAACAGTTGGTTGGTTGGTTGAGAACCAGAGCTGGAAATCTTAGGATATCTCTAAGGGACACTGGACACTGAGTTGGAGCCGGGAGTTTGGTCAGGATTACTTCCTGTAGTTATAGGCATACAGTATATGAGTAGGGATGTACATTGACAGGCTGAGGAGGAAAGTTCTTGTCTTAAACTCTGTCTGTAACAAAGTTTCTAGAGGTTGAATTTAGCACAGACGGCACGTCAAGAATGCCTTGATCTCGCAAATGAGAAAATCAATGTGGAGCCGTACTGTGTTTGGAAGAACAGAGAATCATTAAAGCTCAAAATACCAAAGTATTACCCCAAAATATTTTGTTGCTTACTAAACCACAGCCCAACCAACTCAGATGATCTTTCTGGTAGACCAAGTCAGTCTGGTCCTATGAAAAGTTAACACAATCACTCCTATCTTACAAAATGACCCACGAAGCCTAGCTGCCTACAGTAGCCTACATCCCGTATGTTTGTATCCAGGGAAGAGAAGAGGGCTAGTACGTGAAACACAGACACCAGACGAACAGCTGCAAAAACAATGGCTGACTGAAACGCCAATACATCAATCCGACACTATAGTACGTGTCAGGCTGCTCCCTGCAGAGATCCACGGGACACGGGAGAGGGACCACACAAAACGCAGCGGCTGCAAATGAGACGTGACGACACTATAGATTACTGCGTGTTAAACGGCCTAACCAGGACAGGGGTGGGGGGGAGGGGGAGGGAGGGAGGAGGGAGGGATGGGATGGATGGATGGATGGATGGAGGGAGGGAGGGAGGGAGGGAGGGAGGGAGGGGGGGAGGGAGGGAGGGAGGGAGGGATGGATGGTAATGGGAGGGAGGGAGGGAGGGGGGATGGATGGTAGAGAGAAGGGTGTTGAGGTGGGGGGAGGGAGAGACGTGTTAAGGTGGATGAAGAGAGGGGATGGATGGTACGTGTTAAGGTGGGGAAGGAGGGAGGGAGGGAGGAGGGAGGGAGGAGGGAGGGAGGGATGGATGGACGTGTTAAGGTGGGGAAGGAGGGAGAGAGAAGGGGGACGTGTTAAAGTGGGGGAGGGAGGGAGGGATGGTACGTGAGGTGGGGGGAGGGAGAGGGGATGGAGGGACGTGGGATGGGGAGGGAGGGAGGGAGAGGGGATGGATGGTACGTGTTAAGGTGGTGAAGGAGGGACGTGTTAAAGTGGGGAAGAAGGGGATGGATGGTACGTGTTAAGGTGGGGAAGGAGGGAGAGAGAGGGATATAAAGGGGAAGTAGGGGGAGGGGAGGATGGTACGTGTTAAGGTGAGGAAGTAGGGGATGTGTGGTGTGTGTGTGGGAAGGAGGGAGTGTGTGTGTGTGTGTGTGTGTGTGTGTGTGTGTGGGTGTGTGTGTGTGTGGGGAAGGAGGGAGAGAGAAGGGGATGGATGGTACGTGTGTGTGTGTGTGTGTGTGTGTGTGTGGTGTGATGGGTGAAGTGGGGAAAGGGAGAGAAGGGGATGGATGGTACGTGTTGTGGGGAAGGAGGAGAGAGAAGGGGATGGTGTGTGTGTGTGTGTGTGTGTGTGTGTGTGTGTGTGTGTGTGTGTGGGAAAAGGAGGGAGGAGTACGGAAAGAGGGATGGTGTGTTAAGGTGGGGAAGGAGGAGAGAAGGATGGTGTGTGTGTGGGGAAGGAGGAGAGAGAAGGGATGGATGTGTTAAGGTGGGGGAAGGAGGGAGAGAGAAGGGGATGGTGTGTGTTAAGGTGGGGAATGAGGGAGAGAGAAGGGGATGGATGGTACGTGTTGTGGGGGGAAGGAGGGAGAGGGATGGATGTGTTGTGGGGAAGGAGGGAGAGAAGGGGTGCGCATGGTATGTGTGTGGGGGATGGTACGTGTAGTAGAGGAGAAGAGGTCAGGGGATGGACGTGTTAAGGTAACTGCAGCCGTGTGTCGTGTTAAGGCCATCATTATGTGTTAAAGTGGGGAACCAGCCAAGGATGTGGGGAAAGGAGGGAGAGAACACGTGTTGTGGGGAAGGAGGGAGAGAGAAGGGGATGGAGCTGCGCACCATGGACGGATGGATGTTGGGGAAGGAGGGTGAGGAATCACAGTAGGGGTAGATGTGTGTGTGTAACTGCATGCATTCATACAGCGTGCGCATCCCTATTGTGGATGGATGTTTGAGGAATCATCAGTCATTCCCAGCCGTTTCATCCACACAACCAGCCAAGGATCCACAGAGAAAACACACAGCTGTCACCACGACGGCAGGCACACACACACACACACACACACACACACACACAACAAGAGAGGAGAAGAGACACAGTAGTTGTTGTTTGAACTGGGGAGTAAACGCAGTGAAATGGTGGAGCTGGAATATTTACATCACACTGCGGGTCCACACGAGTCGGGGACGGCCCTTGACGTTTTCTGTCACACCGTTTGACAGCATCATCTCTCGTTGGAGGTATTGAAGGCTCCAGCCTCATTAGGGGACTGTGTTTAACACCAGCTTTGCGTGGATGAAGAGAATGGGCTGCCTAGCTAAACCTCAAGGCCCCAAACAAACAACGAAAGGGAGGGAATATTTAAAGTGTGTCACTCTGTCCCATTCCGCCAAACCTGATTGAGGGAGAAGACTCATGACAATGATATTCACATGACAACCCCAAATGGACCTAAATGGACAGCTAACTGAAGCATGTGTTAATGAGGTAAAATGCTAAGAGGATAATGACAAGAATTAGTTAAGTGTAGAATGCAAATTGACATGAGTTCATAACTGGGCCTGTACTCGGAGGCTGTATTTAGACAGGCAGCCCAATTCTGATCACTAATTGGTCTTTTGACCAATCAGATCAGCTCCGAAAAAGATCTGATGTGAAAAGATCTGATGTGATTAGTCAAAAGGCCAGTTAGTGGGAAAAACATATCAGAAATGGGCTGCTTGTATAAACGCTGAGTCCTAATGTGTCATTGCAACTCCAACAGGAGAGTGTTACAATGGACACTCCATTCTCAGATGTGCTGCTATTGTTAGTACGACTGATACAGTAAGTAGATACTGTAGGCCTACATTCCCTAAGACATGAAACTCAATCTCCATTGTATTCCTCTTTTATTAGTTGCTCAAGCGGAACACTGACTAAAGCCATGCAGGTTGGAATAGCAATACAAGGGGATTCACTCGAGTGATCTGGAAGGAAAGCATTACAAGCACAGCAAAAGGCCTGTTTTCTGCTCTCTCTGTCTCTGTCTGACTGTCTCTCTCTATTTCTCTCTCAGTCTTTCTCTCTCTCTCTCTGTTTCTCTCTCTCTATCTGTCTATCTCCCCCCTTCTCTCTCAGTCTCTACTCCCTGTCTCTCTGCTTTCTCTCTTCTCTCTCTCTCCTCAGATCTATTGTTCGGGAGCACAACAACCTGCTTGAGATGCAACCTCTTCCTCACAGACGTTTTTAGTCAGAACAAACCGTATTTACCCAGCAATTACCAGCCGATGCTCTTCATCTTGTGATAAAGCCGGGGCCCCTGTTAAAAACAAAAACAAGGCGCAGGTTCTCCCTCACCAAAGAGTCTCATTTTGATTCAAGAAGACATGAAAAGAGGGCAAGTGAGGGGGGCGTCGACACACCTCAGATGGGAAAAGAGAGAGAAATCGAGCTTGATTAAAAAGGAAAACAAACCAAGCTCCAACAAAACACAAACACTCAGCACACTTTCCTGCGTCCCAAATGGCACCTTATTCCCTCCATAGTGCACTACTTTTGACCCAAAATCTATAGGCCCTGGTCAAAAGTAGTGCACTCTACAGGGAATAGGGTGCTGTTTGGGATGCAGATGGTGTGTTTGTGTGGCGGCCCCCACAGTAAAAACAGCTAATGTGTGGGTATGCGTTATGAGCCAGGCGAGACGGAGGAGACGAGAAGACGAAGAGCATTTTAAAGGGGAGAGAGTGATGAGACGGATGCTCCTCAGTTTGCTTAGCTGACATATTTACACAATTATGTGGGGTTCTGAAACGCGAGCATCCTGGATTTTCTCCTTCTCGACAGTCAAGAAGAAGTTTAGCTTTTATTTATTTTGTATTTTGTTTGAGTGTCACGTTGATTAAACGAGAGTACACGGTTATAGATTTGCTGGATAATGTCACGTGGCAGAACATTGTCATCGTTCTTCTAACAGAGCACTACGCTGAGTTAACCAACTAATCTTGGTCAACTCATATTAGGACTGAGCTGTAGCTAAATGACACACACAGCGACTGGAAGTTATTTTACTATCTATAATATTGAATCCTGAACCTTGAGATTGCAGTACTGATCGTTTCACTGATATGATTTTAAGTAAGAGACAATCAATTGAATATGTTACACACGGTATGAAATGAACCAAATGAACTAAATCAAATCCCTTCTCAATCCTATATTGGTTCTTACAGTATGATTAAAACTGTCACACCTCTGCTGTCCCTTCAGCCATCTAACTGACAAGGTACATGTTTGCGTCACAAGCACATAATAAAAGAGTCTATGCAATAATAAGACTGTAATGAAACACAGTGAAATAATGCTATGGGCAATTAAAATCAACCCGCACAAAAGAGACCACCCAACCCCTAATACATATTCGCTCCCTCCACCCTCAAAATCCATAGGAATTGCCTAGTCTTTTCTCCCTTAGTCCCTGAGGCATTCACGTACAATGGGACCATTTTTTTTTGTTGCATCATATGCTTATCAGGCGAGGCCCCTTTCTCTCTCTCTCCTCTCCGTCTTTCTCCTCTTTTTGAGACGCGATCTTTTGGCCCCTCAATCACAAAGCATATTACTCCTCTGTCGGGGCAAAGCACTTCCTAACGACAGCCGGAGGCCAGCTGGGACTGAGAGAGGGCAGGAGGCACACGCATTAACATAATAATCCAACCGCACTCCCCACAGGCCCCAGGGCCAGACAGCACATTATGTAGTAGGTAGGAGGGGCCCCCCTTGTGAAGGTGTTGGTCGTGGAAGAAGCAGAAGAAGAAGAAGAAGAAGAAGAAGAAGAAGAAGAAGAAGAAGAAGAAGAAGAAGAAGAAGAAGAAGAAGAAGAAGAAGAAGAAGCAGCTTTGGTGGACGGCGTGCCTGTCAACCTGTGGCGACTGTGTCACTCTGTGATACTAGGTAGCGGGGTTGTCGTCTCAGAAAACAGAGATGGTACAGTGGAGCGATGATGTCTGAGGGTTCTTATTGAAGGGAGGGCTGTTGCTTATCTAAATGCAACTAAATACATTCTCTGCTTCATGCTGCTAACTTCTGTACATTATGAAATATGTCATATGGCCTATTCTCAGGTATCAGTTGGCCAGATTGCTCCCTGCACTATACAATATCTACTAGCATTGTGCATCCCAACTCAACGCATATACAGGTAACTGGCAAAATAAAGGAAACACTTGAGTGAAAGAGGAATGCAAAGTACATTGAAAGCAACAGGTCTGGTTCCTGAGTTAATTAAGCATTTGACATCCCATCAGGCTTTGGGTAAAAATGCCCAGTTGCCTGTTATTTTTGCTACCCTGGCTAGAAGAAGAGATCTCAGTGACTTTGAAAGACAGGTCTCAAATGACCATAGAGGGTTTAAAGGGTGTGTTTGTGTGTATCTCAGTCACCAGATCTCAACCCAACTGAACACTTATGGGGAGATTCTGGAGCAGCGCCCGAGACAGCGTTTTCCACCAACATCAACAAAACACCAAGTTATGGAATTTCTCGTGGCAGAAAGGTGTCGCATTCCTCCAATAGAGTTCTTGACAGTTGTTGGTGTTTCCTTTATTTTGTCAGTTACCTGAGCTTGACACACAATACAATACAACACATTAGAAGCCTGACACATATATTTCTGAGCATAGGAATAATCTCCTAACCTCCTCATGTTTTCTGAAGTGAAATGCAGAGACAGAGGCCTTCTAGGAGGACAGAGAGAAGGGGGATCACAAGGAGGGTTTCCCCAGGCCTCCCAGTGGCATTGGTGCTCCCCCCGCATTACCCAGCCTGCACTGGGCCTATGATCCTTTGCTCTCGTTGGTCCCCTGGCACCTTGTATGGCCGCGCGCCGCACCACGTCTTTACTCACACCAGAGACTCGCTAGCTAGCGATCCTCGTGTCAAAGCCTTCTATTCCCCAAATAAAGAAGGAGCACAATGCCTGGAGACACAAACAACTAGAAACCCAGAGAGAGAAAAGTGCATCAACCTAGCATCAACCTAGCATCAACTTGGCAGCAACCAATCACAGTAATAGGGACTTTGTTGTGTCTGTAAATCCTGATTGTGTTGTATGTGGGTCCACAGGCTCACATGGGGAAGAGACAGCTATTACTAGGTCTGGGAAATAGCAGCAGAGAACTAAATGTAGTAGGGTTTTCCGTAGGAGGTACAGTATGTCCTAACAGTCAGTTAGTTGAGAACACCTCAAACTGTGGCCCAGACTGTCAGACAGTATAGAACAGAAGGCTGTCAGTAGCAGGCTGAGCCTATTGAATTCACTATAGGAAGGAGGGTAGGAGGTGAAGAGAGAGAGAGAGAGAGAGAGAGAGAGAGAGAGAGAGAGAGAGAGAGAGAGAGAGAGAGAGAGAGAGAGAGAGAGAGAGAGAGAGAGAGAGAGAGAGAGAGGAGGGCCTACAGCAGCACCTAGATCTTATGCACAGATTCTGCCAGACCTGGGCCCTGACAGTAAATCTCAGTAAAACAGAAATAATGGTGTTCCAAAAAAGGTCCAGTTCCCAGGACCAAGAATACAAATTCCATCTAGACACTGCTGCCCTCGAGCACACAAAAACACCTGGGCCTAAACCTCAGTGCAACAGGTATCTTTCACATAGCTGTGAAGGGATCAGAGAGACAAGGTAAGAAGGGCATTCTATGCTATCAAAAGGAACATAAAATTTGACATACCAATTAGGATCTGGCTAAAAATACTTGAATCAGTTATAGAACCCTTTATGGTTGTGAGGTCTGGGGTCCGCTCACCAACCAAGAATTCACAAAATGGGACAAACACCAAATTGAGACTCCACATTCAGAATTCTGCAAAAAAATATCCTCTGTGTACAACGTAAAACATCAAATAATGCATGCAGAGCAGAATTAGACCAGTACCCGCTAATGATCAAAATCCAGAAAAGAGACGTTAAATTCTACAACCACCTAAGCGATTCCCAAACCTTCCATAACAACGCTGTCACCTACAGAGAGATGAACCTGGGGAAGAGTCCCCTAAGCAAGCTGGTCCTGGGGCTCTGTTCACAAACACAAACATACCCCACAGAGCCCAAGGACAGCAACACAATTAGACCCAACCAAATCATGAGAAAACAAAAAGATAATTACTTGACACAATGGAAAGAATTAAGGAAAAAAATGTGCAAACTAGAATGCTATTTGGCCCTGAACAGAGAGTACACAGTGGCAGAATACCTGACCACTGTGACTGACTGAATCTTTGACTATCTACAGACTCAGTGATAATAGCTTTGGTATTGAGAACGGCAGACATGGCTCTCAAGAGAAGACAGGCGATGTGCACACTGCCCACAAAATGAGGTGGAAACTGAGCTGCACTTCCTAACCTCCTGCCAAATGTATGACCATATTAGAGACACATATTTCCTTCAGATTACACAGACCCACAAAGAATTTGAAAACAAATCCAATTTTGATAATCTCCCATATCTACTGGGTGAAATACCACAGTGTGCTACACAGCAACATGATTTGTGACGTGTTGCCACAAGAAAAGGGCGACGAGTGAAGAACAAACACCATTGTAAATACAACCTATATTTATGTTTTGATTATATTCCCCTTTGTACTTTAACTATTTGCACATCATTACAACACTGTATATATACATCATATTACATTTAC